>NW_028257418.1:0-277232 GCF_982258835.1 Parasteatoda tepidariorum | reverse complement strand
GGATTGTCCGCCAACTTTGGCCACAAATTAGAGCGGAAGCCGAACTGAAGAGTAAAGGCACTTGCGTGTCGCAGTAGGGCAGTGAAGTGTCCGCCATTTTGGGGCCCCGCAACGTGGCACTACAGCCGCGGACGTGCCGCAGAAGGTCTATAGACTATTCGCCATCTTTGGTCACTGATTTGAGCGGAAGCTCATCTGTTGAGTAAAGCCACTGTCGTGTCGTAGTAGGGCAGTGTAGAGTCCGCCATTTAGGGGCATCGCAACGCGGCACTACAGCCGCAGACGTGCCGCAGTAGGGCCATGGAGGGTCCGCCATATTTGGCCACTGATTTAAGCGAAAGCCCAACTGAGGAGTAAAGGAACAGGCGTGTCGTAGTAGGGCAGTGAAGTGACCGCCATTTTGGGGCACCGCAACGCGGCACTACAGCCGCGGACGTGCCGCAGAAGGTCTATAGACTATTCGCCATCTTTGGCCACTGATTTGAGCGGAAGTCGATTTAAGGAGTAAAGGCACTTACGCGTCGTCTTAGGGCAGTGTAGAGTCCGATATTTTGGGCCACCGCAACACGGCACTACAGCCGTGATGTGCCGCATTAGGGCCGGGGAGTGTTCGCCATCTTTGGCCAGGGATTAGAGCGGAAGCCGAACAGAGGAGTAAAGGCACAGGCGTGTCGTAGTAGGGCAGTGTAGAGTCCGCCATTTTAGGGCACCGCAACGCGACACTACTGCCGCGGACGTGACGCAGTAGGGCTATAGACTGTCCGCCATCTTTGGCCACTAATATGAGCGGAAGCCGAACTGAAGAGTAAAGGCGCTGGCGTGTAGTAGTAGGGCAGTGTATAGTCCGACATTTTGAGCCACCGCACCGCGGCTCTACTGTCGCGGACGTGCTGCTGTAGGGCTATGGAGTGTCCACCATCTTTGGTCACTGATTAGAGCTGAAACTCATCTGAGGAGTAAAGCCACAGGCGTGTCGTAGTAGGGCAGTGTAGAGTCCGATATTTTTGGCCATCGCAACATGGCACTACTGCCGTGCACGTGCCGCATTAGGGCCGGGGAGTGTTCATCATCTTTGGACACGGATTAGAGCGGAAGCCCTACTGAGGAGTAAAGCCACAGGCGTGTCGTAGTAGGGCAGTGTAGAGTCCGCCATTTTAGGGCAACGCAACGCGACACTACTGCCGCGGACGTGCCGCAGTAGGGCTATAGACTGTCCGCCTTCTTTAGCCACTAATTTAAGCGGAAGCCCAACTGAGGAGTAAAGGAACAGGCGTGTCGCAGTAGGGCAGTGTAGAGTCCGCTATTTTGGGGCACCGCAACACGGCACTACAGCCGCGGACGTGCCGCAGTAGGGCTATGGAATGTCCGCCATCTTTGGAAAACGGATAAGAGCGGAAGCTCAACTGAGGAGTAAAGGCACAGGCGTGTCGTAGTAGGGCAGAGTAGAGTCCGATATTTTGGGCCACCGCAACGTGACACTACAGCTGTGCATGTGCCGCGGTAAGGCTATGGATTGTCCGCCAACTTTGGCCACAAATTAGAGCGGAAGCCGAACTGAAGAGTAAAGGCGCTGGCGTGTAGTAGTAGGGCAGTGTATAGTCCGACATTTTGAGCCACCGCACCGCGGCTCTACTGTCGCGGACGTGCTGCTGTAGGGCTATGGAGTGTCCACCATCTTTGGTCACTGATTAGATTGGAAGCCGAACTGAGGAGTAAAGGCACAGGCGTGTGGTAGTAGGGCTGGGAAGAGTCCGACATGTTGGTCCACCGAAACGCGGCGCTACAGCCGTGCACGTGTCGCTGAAGGGCCATGGAGTGTCTGCCATCTTTTTCCACTATTTAGAGCGGAAGCCGAACAGAGGAGTAAAGGCACTGGTGTGTCGTAGTAGGGCAGTGTAGAGTCCGACATTTTGGGCCACCGCAACGCGGCACTACAGCCGCGGACCTGCCGCAATAGGGCCATAGACTGTTCGCCATCTTTGGCCACGGAGTGGTGCGGAAGCCCAACTTAGGAGTAAAGGCACTGTCGTGTCGTAGTTGGGCAGTGCAGAATCCGACATTATGGACTACCGTAAAGCGGCACTACAGCCGCGCAGGTGCCGCAGAAATGCCATAGAGTGTCCGCCTTCTTTGGTCACAGATTAGAGCGGAAGCCGAACTGAGGAGTAAAGGCACAGGCGTGTGGTAGTAGGGCTGGGAAGAGTCCGACATGTTGTTCCACCGAAACGCGGCGCTACAACCGTGCACGTGCCGCTGAAGGGCCATGGAGTGTCTGCCATATTTGGCCACTATTTAGAGCGGAAGCCGAACAGAGGAGTAAAGGCACTGGCGTGTAGTAGTTGGGCAGTGCAGTTTCCTGCCATTTTCGCCACTGCAACGCGGCACTACAGCCGTGCACGGGTGGCATTAGGGGGCGGGAGTATTCGCCATCTTTGGCCACGGATTAGAGCGGAAGCCCAACTAAGGAGTAAAGACACTGGCGAGTCGTAGTAGTACAGTGTAATTTCCTGCCATTTTGGCCCCCGCAACGCGGCTATAAAGCCGCACATGTGCCGCAGTAGGGCCATGGAGGGTCCGCCATATTTGGCCACTGATTAGGGCGGAAGCCGACCTGAGGAGTAAAGGCACTCGCGTGCCGTAGTAGGGAAGTGTAGTTTCCGCCATTATGGCCACTGCAACGCGGCACTACAGCCGCGGACGTGCCGCATTTGAGCTATGGAATGTCCGCCATCTTTGGCAACGGATTAGAGCGAAAGCCCAACTGAGGAATAAAGGCACTGGTGTGCTGTAGTAGGGCAGTGTAGTTTCCTGCCATTCTTGCCTCCGCAACGCGGCGCTACAGCCGTGCTCGTGCCGCTGAAGGGCCTTGGAGTGTCCGCCATCTTTTTCCACTATTTATAGCGGAATCCGAACTGAGGAGTAAAGGTACTGGTGTGTCGTAGTAGGGCAGTGTAGAGTCCGACATTTCGGGAAACCGCAACGTGGCACTACAGCATCGCATGTGCCGCAATAGGGCCATTGAGTGTCCGCCATCTTTTTCCACTATTTAGAGCGGAAGCCGAACAGAGGAGTAAAGCCACTGGCGTGTAGTAGTTGGGCAGTGCAGTTTCCTGCCATTTTGCAACGCGGCACTACAGCCGTGCACGTGCGGCATTAGGGGGCGGGAGTATTCGCCATCTTTGGCCAATGATAGGGCGGAAGCCGACCTGAGGAGTAAAGGCACTCGCGTGTCGTAGTAGGGCAGTGTAGTTTCCACCATTTTGGCCACTGCAACCTGGCACTTCAGCTACGCACAAACCGCAATAGGACCGTGGAGTGTCCGCAATCTTTGGCAATGGATTAGAGCGAAAGCCCAGCTGAGGGGTTAAGGGACTGGCGTGTCGTAGTAGGACAGCGTAGAGTCCGACAATTTGGGCAACCACAACGCGGCACTACAGCCGCGAACGTGCCGCAGTAGAGTTATGGAGTGACCGCCATCTTTGGCCACTGATTAGAGCGGAAGCCGAACTGTGGAGTAAAGGCACTGGCCTGTTGTAGTCGGAAAGTGTAGCGTCCGACAAGTTGGGCCACCGGAACGCGGTACTACAACCGTGCACGTGCCGCTGATGGGCCATGGAAGTTCCACCATCTTTTTCTACAAATTAGAGCGGATGCCGAACTGAGGAGTAAATTCACTGGCGTGTCGAAGTAGGTCTGTGTAGAGTCCACCATCTTGGTTCACCGCATCCCGGCACTACAGCCGTGCACGTGCCGCTGAAGGGCCATGGAGTGTCCGCCATCTTTTTCCACTTTTAAGAGCGGAAGCCGATCAGAGGAGTAAAGGCACTGGTGTTTAGTAGTTGGGCAGTGTAGTTTCCTGCCATTTTCGCCACTGCAACGCGGCACTACAGCCATGCACGTGCGGCATTAGAGGGCGGTAGTGTTCGTCATCTTTGGCCACGGATTATAGCGGAAGCCCAACTGAGGAGTAAAGGCACTGGCGGTTCGTAGTAGGGCAGTGTAGAGTCCACCATTTTGGTTCACCGCAACCCGCCACTACAGCCGCGCATGTGCCACGGATGGGCCATGGAGAGTCCGCCATCTTTGGTCACTGGTTAGGGCGGAAGCCGACCTGAGGAGTAAAGGCACTCGCGTGTCGTAGTAGGGCAGTGTAGTTTCCACCATTTTGGCCACTGCAACGCGGCACTTCAGCTACGCACAAACCGCAATAGGACCGTGGAGTGTCCGCAATCTTTGGCAACGGATTAGAGCGAAAGCCCAACTGAGGGGTTAAGGGACTGGCGTGTCGTAGTAGGACAGCGAAGTGTCCGACAATTTGGGCCACCGCAAC
Organism: Parasteatoda tepidariorum; assembly: GCF_982258835.1. Lineage (NCBI taxonomy): Eukaryota > Metazoa > Arthropoda > Arachnida > Araneae > Theridiidae > Parasteatoda > Parasteatoda tepidariorum. The sequence goes on along the minus strand of NW_028257418.1, from coordinate 272,902 downwards.
AAGGCACTACAGCCGCGGACGTGCCGCATTAGAGCTATGGAGTGTCCGCCATCTTTTGCCAATGACTAGAGGGGAAGCGCAATTGAGAGCTTAAGTCTTTGGTAGGGTCATGAAGGGCAGTGTAGTGACCGCTATTTTGGGCCACCACAACGCGGCACTTCAGTTGCGCATGTGCCGCAGTTGGACCATGGAGTGTCCGAAATCTTTGGACAGTGATTAGAGTTAAGCCCAACTGAGGAGTAAAGGCACTGGCTTGTCGTAGTAGGGCAGCGTAGAGTCTGACATTTTGGGCCACCGCAATGCGGCACTACAACCGCGAACGTGCCGCAGTAGAGCTATGGAGTGTCCGCCATCTTTGGCCACTGATTAGAGCGGAAGCCGAACTGTGGAGTAAAGGCACTGGCGTGTTGTAGTCGGGCAGTGTAGAGTCCACCATTTTGGTTCACCGCAGCCCGGCTCAACAGCCGCGCATGTGCCGCGGAAGGGCCATGGAGAGTCCGCCATCTTTGGTCACTGATTAGGGCGGAAGCCGACCTGAGGAGTAAAGGCACAGGCGTGTCGTAGTAGGGCAGTGTAGAGTCCGACATTTTGGGCCACCGCAACGCGGCACTACAGCCGCGGACCTGCCGCACTAGGGCCATAGACTGTTCGCCTTCTTTGGCCTCGGAGTGGTGCGGAAGCCCAACTGAGGAGTAAAGGCACTGTCGTGTCTTAGTTGAGCAGTGCAGAATCCGACATTTTGGACTACCGCAAAGCGGCACTACAGCCGCGCACGTGCCGCAGAAATGCCATAGAGTGTCCGCCTTCTTTGGTCACAGATTAGAGCGGAAGCCGAACTGAGGAGTAAAGGAACTGGTGTGTAGAAAAAGAGCAGGGTAGTTTCCTGCCATTTTGGCCACCACAACGCGGCACTACAGCCGTGCACGTGCCGCTGAAGGGCCATGGAGTGTCCGCCGTCTTTTTCCACTATTTAGAGCGGAAGCCGAACTGTGGAGTAAAGGCACTGGCGTGTTGTAGTAGGGCTGTGAAGAGTCCGCCATTTTGGGGCTCCGAATCGCGGAACTACAACCGCAGACGTGCCGCAGAACGGCTATAGACTGTCCGCCATCTTTAGCCACTAATTTGAGCGGAAGTCGAACTGAGGAGAAAAGGCACTGGCGTGTAGAAATAGGGCAGTGTAGTTTCCTGCCATTTTCGCTTCTGCAACGCGGCACTACAGCCGTGCACGTGCCGCATTAGGGTGCGAGAGTGTTCGCCATCTTCGGCCACGGATTAGAGCGGAAGCCCAACTGAGGAATAAAGGCACTTTCGTGTCGTAGTAGGGCAGTGAAGTTTCCTGCCATTTTGGCCCCCGCAACGCGGCGCTACAGCCGTGGCCATGGAGTGTCCGCCATCTTTTTCCACTATTTAGAGCGGAAGCCGAACAGAGGAGTAAAAGCACTGGTGTGTCGTAGTAGAGCAGAGTAGAGTCCGACATTTTGGGCCCCCGCAACGCGGCACTACAGCCGCGCAAGTGCCGCAGAAATGCCATAGAATGTCCGCCATATTTTTCCACTATTTAGAGAGGAAGCCGAACTGAGGAGTAATGGCACTGGCGTGTAGTAGTTGGGCAGTGTAGTTTCCTGCCATTTCCGCCACTGCAACGCGGCACTACAGCAGTGCACGTGCGGCATTAGGGGGCGGTAGTGATCGCCATCTTTGGCCACGGATTAGAGCGGAAGCCCTACTGAGGAGTAAAGGCACTGGCGTGTCGTAGTAGGGCAGTGTAATTTCCTGCCATTTTGGTCCTTGCAACGCGGCTATAACGCCGCACACGTGCCGAAGAAGGGCCATGGAAGGTCCGCCATATTTGGCCACTGATTAGAGCGGAAGCGCTACTAAGAACTTAAGTCTTTGGTAGGGTCTCGAAGGGCAGTGTAGTGTCCACCATTTTGGGCAATCGCAACTTGGCACATTCAGCCGTGGACGTGCCGCAAAAGGGCTATAGACTGTCCGCCATCTTTGGCTCCTGATTAGAGCGGAAGCAGAACTGTGGAGTAAAAGCACTGGCGTGTTGTAGTCGGGCAGTGTAGCGACCGACAAGTTGGACAACCGCAACGCGGCACTAAAGTCGTGCACGTGCCGCAGAAGGGCCAAGGAGGGTCCGCCATCTTTGGTCACTGATTAGGGCGGAAGCCAACCTGAGGAGTAAAGGCTCTCGCGTGTCGTAGTAGGGCAGAGTAGTAACCGCCATTTTGGCCACTGCAACGCGGCACTACAGCTGCGCACAAGACGCAATAGGACCGTGGAGTGTCCGCAATCTTTGGCAACGGATAAGAGCGTTATCCCAAATGAGGGGTTATGGGACTGGCGTGTCGTAGTAGGGCAGCGAAGAGTTCGACAATTTGGGCTACCGCAACGCGGCACTACATCCGCGGACGTGCCGTATTAGAGCTATGGAGTGTCCGCCATCTTTGGCTAATGCTTAGTTTGGAAGCGCAATTGAGAACTTATGTCTTTGGTAGGGTCATGTAGGGCGGTGTAGTGTCCGCTATTTTGGGCCACCACAACGCGGCACTACAGTTGCCCATGCGCCGCAGTTGGACCATGGAGTGTCCGCCTTCTTTGGTCACAGATTAGAGCGGAAGCCCAACTGAGGAGTAAAGGCACTGGTGTGTAGAAATAGGGCAGTGTAGTTTCCTGCCATTTTGGCCACCGCAACGAGCCACTAAAGCCTAGCACGTACCGCAGAAATGCCATAGAGTGTCCGCCATATTTTCCCGCTATTTAGAGCGGAAGCCGAACTGAGGAGTAATGGCACTGGCGTGTAGTAGTTGGGCAGTGTAGTTTCCTGCCATTTTCGCCACTGCAACGCGGCACTACAGCCGTGCACGTGCAGCATTAGGGCTTTGGAGTGTTCGCCATGTTTTAGCCTGGGATTAGAGCGGAAGACCAACTGAGGAGTAAAGGCACTGGCGTGTCGTAGTAGGGCAGTGTAGAGTCCGACATTTTGGGCCACCGCAACGCGGCACTACAGCCGCGGACGTGCCACACTAGGGCTATAGACTGTTCGCCATCTTTGGCCACGGAGTGGAGCGGAAGCCCAACTGAGGAGTAAAGGCACTGTCGTGTCGCAGTTGGGCAGTGCTGAATCCGACAATTTGGGCTACCGCTACGCGGCACTACAGCCGCGCTCGTGCCTCAGAAATGCTATAGAGTGTCCGCCTTCTTTGGTCAAAGATTAGAGCGGAAGTCGAACTGAGGAGTAAAGGCACAGGCGTGTGGTAGTAGGGCTGGGAAGAGTCCGACATGTTGGGCCACCGAAATGCGGCACTTCAGCCGCGCGAGTGCCGCTGAAGGGCCATGGAAAGTCCGCCATATTTTTCCACTATTTAGAGCGGAAGCCGAACTGAGGAGTAAAGGCACTGGCGTGTAGTAGTTGGGCAGTGTAGTTTCCGGCCATTTTCGCCACTGCAACGCGGCACTACAGCCGTGCACGTGCGGCATTAGGGCCATGGAGGGTCCGCCATATTTGGCCACTGATTAGAGCGGAAGCGCTACTGAGAACTTAAGTATTTGGTAGGGTCTCGAAGGGCAGTGTAGTGTCCACCATTTTGGGCAATCGCAACTTGGCACATTCAGCCGTGGACGTGCCGTAAAAGGGCTATAGACTGTCCGAAATCTTTGGCTCCTGATTAGAGCGGAAGCAGAACTGAGAAGTAAAAGCACTGGCGTGTTGTAGTCGGGCCGTGTAGCGACCGACAAGTTGGGCCACCGACACGCGGCACTACAGTCGTGCACGTGCCGCAGAAAGGCCAAGGAGAGTCCGCCATCTTTGGTCACAGATTAGGGCGGAAGCCGACCTGAGGAGTAATGGAACTGGCGTGTAGAAAAAGGGATGGGTAGTTTCCTGCCATTTTGGCCACCACAACGCGGCACTACAGCCGCGAACGTGCCGCAGTAGAGCTATGGAGTGTCCGCAATCTTTGGCAACGGATTAGAGCGGAAGCCCAACTGAGGGGTGATGGGACTGGCGTTTAGTAGTAGGACAGCGAAGAGTTCGACAATTTGGGCAACCGAAGCGCGGCACTACAGCCGCGAACGTGCCGCATTAGAGCTATGGAGTGTCCGCCATCTTTGGCCAATGCTTAGTTTGGAAGCGCAATTGAGAACTTATGTCTTTGGTAGGGTCATGTAGGGCGGTGTAGTGTCCGCTATTTTGGGCCACCACAACGCGGCACTGCAGTTGCGCATGTGCCGCAGTTGGACCATGGAGTGTCCGAAATCTTTGGCCAGTGATTAGAGTGGAAGCGAAACTGAGGTGTAAAGGCACTGGCTTGTCGTTGTAGGGCAGTGTAGAGTCCGAAATTTTTGGCCCCTGCAACGCGACACAATAGCCGCGCATGTGCCGCAATAGCGCCGTAGAGAGTCCGCTTTCTTTGGCCACGGATTAGAGCGGAAGACCAACTGAGGAATAAAGGCACTTTCGTGTCGTAGTAGGGCAGTGTATTTTCCTGCATTTTTGGCCCCCGCAACGCGGCGCTACAGCCGTGCACGTGCCGCTGAAGGGCCATGGAGTGTCCGCCATCTTTTTCCACTATTTAGAGCGGAAGCCGAACAGAGGAGTAAAGGCACTGGTGCGTCGTTGTAGGGCAGTGTAGAGTCCGACAATTTGGGCCATCGTAATGCGGCACTACAGCCGCGCATGTGCCGCAATAGGGCCATAGAGTGTCTGCCTTCTTTGTTCACTAATTTGAGCGGAAGTCGAACTGAGGAGTAAAGGCACTGGCGAGTAGAAATAGGGCAGTGTAGAGTCCACCATTTTGGTTCACCGCAACCCGGCACTACAGCCGCGCAAGTGCTGCGGAAAGGCCATGGAGAGTCCGCCATCTTTGGTCACTGATTAGGGCGGAAGCCGACCTGAGGAGTAAAGGCACTCGCGTGTCGTAGTAGGGCAGTGTAGTTTCCATCATTTTGGCCACTGCAACGCGGCACTTCAGCTACGAACAAACCGCAATAGGACCGTGGAGGCTCCGCCAACTTTGGCCACGGATTAGAGCGGAAGCGCAACTGAGGAGTGAAGGCACAGGCGTGTCGTAGTAGGTCTGTGAAGAGTCCGCCATTTTGGGGCTCCGAATCGCGGAACTACAACCGCAGACGTGCCGCAGAACGGCTATAGACTGTCCGCCATCTTTGGCCACTAATTTGAGCGGAAGTCGAACTGCGGAGAAAAGGCACTGGCGTGCAGAAATAGGGCAGTGTAGTTTCCTGCCATTTTCGCTTCTGCAACGCGGCACTACTGGCGTGCACGTGCCGCATTAGGGTGCGAGAGTGATCGCCATCTTCGGCCACGGATTAGAGCGGAAGCCCAACTGAGGAATAAAGGCACTTTCGTGTCGTAGTAGGGCAGTGAAGTTTCCTGCCATTTTGGCCCCCGCAACGCGGCGCTACAGCCGTGGCCATGGAGTGTCCGCCATCTTTTACCACTATTTAGAGCGGAAGCCGAACAGAGGAGTAAAGGCACTGGTGTTTCGTAGTAGAGCAGAGTAGAGTCCGACATTTTGGGCCCCCGCAACGCGGCACTACAGCCGCGCACGTGCCGCAGAAATGCCATAGAGTGTCCGCCTTCTTTCGTCACAGATTAGAGCGGAAGCCGAACTGAGGAGTAAAGGCACCGGCGTGTGGTAGTAGGGCTGGGAAGAGTCCGACATGTTGGTCCACCGAAACGCGGCGCTACAGCCGTGCGAGTGCCGCTGAAGGGCCATGGAGTGTCCGCCATATTTTTCCACTATTTAGAGCGGAAGCCGAACGGAGGAGTAATGGCACTGGCGTGTAGTAGTTGGGCATTGTAGAGTCCGAAATTTTGGGCCGCTGCAACGCGACACAATAGCCGCGCATGTGCCGCAATAGGGCGATAGAGTGTCCGCCTTCTTTGTTCACTAATTTGACGGAAGTCGAACTGAGGAATAAAGGTACTGGCGTGTAGAAATAGGGCAGTATTGTTTCCTGCCATTTTGGCCACCGCAACGCGGTAATACAGCCGTGCACGTGCAGCATTAGGACCGTGGACTGTCCGCAATCTTTGGCCACTGATTAGAGCGGAAGCCCAACTGAGGAGCAAAGGCACTGGCGTGTCGTAGTAGGGCAGTGTAGCTTCCTGCCATTTTCGATACTGCAACACGGCACTACAGCCGTGCACGTGCCGCATTAGGGAGCGGGAGTGTTCGCCATCTTTGGCCACGGATTAGAGCGGTAGCCCAAATGAGGAGTAAAGGCTCTGGCGTGTCGTAGTTGGGCAGTGTAGCTTCCTGACATTTTGGCCTACGCAACGTGGCTATAAAGCCGCACACGTGGCGCAGTAGGGCCATGGAGGCTCCGCCAACTTTGGCCACCTATTAGAGCGGAAGCGCAACTGAGGAGTGAAGGCACAGGCGTGGCGCAACTGAGAACTTAAGTCTTTGGTAGGGTTTTGTAGGGCGGTGTAGTTTCCTGCCATTTTGGCCATCGCAACGCGGTGCTACAGCCGTGCACGTGCAGCATTAGGACAGTGGAGCGTCCGCCATCTTTTTCCACTATTTAGAGCGGAAGCCAAACGGAGGAGTAAAGGCACTGGTGTGTCGTAGTAGAGCAGTGTAGAGTCCGACATTTTGGGCCACCGCAACGCGGCACTACAGCCTCGGACGTGCCGCACTAGGGCTATAGACTGTTCGCCATCTTTGGCCACTGATTAGAGCGGAAGCCCAACTGTGGAGTAAAGGCACTGGTGTGTAGAAATAGGGCAGTGTAATTTCCTGCCATTTTGGCCACCGCAAAGCGGCACTACAGCCGCGGGCGTGCCGCTCTAGGGCTATAGACTGCTCGCCATCTTTGGCCACTGATTAGAGCGGAAGCCCAACTGAGGAGCAAAGGCACTGGCGTGTCGTAGTAGGGCAGAGTAGAGTCTGACATTTTGGGCCACCGCAACGCAGCACTACAGCCGCGGGCGTGCCGCTCTAGGGCTATAGACTGCTCGCCATCTTTGGCCACTGATTAGAGCGGAAGCCGAACTGTGGAGTAAAGGCACAGGCATGTGGTAGTAGGGCAGTGTAATTCCCTGCCATTTTGGCCCCCGATACGCGGCGCTACAGCCGTGCACGTGCCGCTGAAGGGCCATGGAGTGTCCGCCAACTTTTTCCACTATTTAGAGCGGAAGCCGATCAGAGAGTAAAGGCACTGGTTTGTCGTAGTAGGGCAGTGTAGTATCCTGCCATTTTGGCCACCACTACGCAGCACTACAGCCGCGGACGTGCCGCAGTAGGGCTATAGACTGTCCGCCATCTTTAGCCACTGATTTAAGCGGAAGCCCTACTGAGGATTAAAGGAACAGGCGTGTCGTAGTAGGGCAGTGTAGAGTCCGATATTTTGGGGCAACGCAACGCGACACTACAACCGCGCGCTTGCCGCAGTAGGGCCATGGAGGGTCCGCCATATTTGGCCTCTGATTAGAGCGGAAGCGCAACTGAGAACTTAAGTCTTTGGTAGGGTCTTGTAGGGCAGTGTAGAGTCCGACATTTTGGACCCCGCATCGCGGCACTACAGCCGCTGACGTGCCACTCTAGGGCTATAGACTGTTCGCCATCTTTGGCCACTATTTAGAGCGAAATCCGAGCTGAGGAGAAAAGGCACTGGCGTGCAGTAGTAGGGCAGTGTAGCTTCCTGACATTTTGGCCTACGCAACGTGGCTATAAAGCCGCACACGTGGCGCAGTAGGGCCATGGAGGCTCCGCCAACTTTGGCCACGGATTAGAGCGGAAGCGCAACTGAGGAGTGAAGGCACAGGCGTGGCGCAACTGAGAACTTAAGTCTTTGGTAGGGTCTTGTAGGGCGGTGTAGTTTCCTGCCATTTTGGCCATCGCAACGCGGTGCTACAGCCGTGCACGTGCAGCATTAGGACAGTGGAGCGTCCGCCATCTTTTTCCACTATTTAGAGCGGAAGCCGAACGGAGGAGTAAAGGCACTGGTGTGTCGTAGTAGAGCAGTGTAGAGTCCGACATTTTGGACTACCGCAAAGCGGCACTACAGCCGCGCAAGTGCCGCAGAAATGCCATAGAGTGTCCGCCTTCTTTCGTCACAGATTAGAGCGGAAGCCGAACTGAGGAGTAAAGGCACTGGTGTGTAGAAATAGGGCAGTTTAGTTTCCTGCCATTTTGGCCACCGAAACGCGGCACTACAGCCGTGCGAGTGCCGCTGAAGGGCCATGGAGTGTCCGCCATATTTGGCCACGGAGTGGTGCGGAAGCCCAACTGAGGAGTAAAGGCACTGTCGTGTCGTAGTTGGGCAGTGCAGAATCCGACATTTTGGACTACCGCAAAGCGGCACTACAGCCGCGCACGTGCCGCAGAAATGCCATAGAGTGTCCGCCATCTTTGGCCACGGATTAGAGCGGAAGCCCAACTGAGGAGTAAAGGCACTGGCGTGTCGTAGTAGGGCAGTGTAATTTCCTGCCATTTTGGCCCCCGCAACGCGGCTATAACGCCGCACACGTGCCGCAGTAGGGCCATGGAGGGTCCGCCATATTTGGCCACTGTTTAGAGCGGAAGCGCTACTGAGAACTTAAGTCTTTGGTAGGGTCTTGTAGGGCAGTGTAGAGTCCCACATTTTGGACCCCGCATTGCGGCACTACAGCCGCTGACGTGCCACACTAGGGTTATAGACTGTTCGCCATCTTTGGCCACTATTTAGAGCGGAATCCGAGCTGAGGAGTAAAGGCACTGGCGTGCAGTAGTAGGGCAGTGTAGTTTCCTGCCATTTTCGATACTGCAACACGGCACTACAGCCGTGCACGTGCCGCAGAAGGGCCAAGGAGGGTCCGCCATCTTTGGTCACTGATTAGGGCGGAAGCCAACCTGAGGAGTAAAGGCTCTCGCGTGTCGTAGTAGGGCAGAGTAGTAACCGCCATTTTGGCCACTGCAACGCGGCACTGCAGTTGCGCATGTGCCGCAGTTGGACCATGGAGTGTCCGAAATCTTTGGCCAGTGATTAGAGTGGAAGCGAAACTGAGGTGTAAAGGCACTGGCTTGTCGTTGTAGGGCAGTGTAGAGTCCGAAATTTTTGGCCCCTGCAACGCGACACAATAGCCGCGCATGTGCCGCAATAGCGCCGTAGAGAGTCCGCTTTCTTTGGCCACGGATTAGAGCGGAAGACCAACTGAGGAATAAAGGCACTTTCGTGTCGTAGTAGGGCAGTGTATTTTCCTGCATTTTTGGCCCCCGCAACGCGGCGCTACAGCCGTGCACGTGCCGCTGAAGGGCCATGGAGTGTCCGCCATCTTTTTCCACTATTTAGAGCGGAAGCCGAACAGAGGAGTAAAGGCACTGGTGCGTCGTTGTAGGGCAGTGTAGAGTCCGACAATTTGGGCCATCGTAATGCGGCACTACAGCCGCGCATGTGCCGCAATAGGGCCATAGAGTGTCTGCCTTCTTTGTTCACTAATTTGAGCGGAAGTCGAACTGAGGAGTAAAGGCACTGGCGAGTAGAAATAGGGCAGTGTAGAGTCCACCATTTTGGTTCACCGCAACCCGGCACTACAGCCGCGCAAGTGCTGCGGAAAGGCCATGGAGAGTCCGCCATCTTTGGTCACTGATTAGGGCGGAAGCCGACCTGAGGAGTAAAGGCACTCGCGTGTCGTAGTAGGGCAGTGTAGTTTCCATCATTTTGGCCACTGCAACGCGGCACTTCAGCTACGAACAAACCGCAATAGGACCGTGGAGGCTCCGCCAACTTTGGCCACGGATTAGAGCGGAAGCGCAACTGAGGAGTGAAGGCACAGGCGTGTCGTAGTAGGTCTGTGAAGAGTCCGCCATTTTGGGGCTCCGAATCGCGGAACTACAACCGCAGACGTGCCGCAGAACGGCTATAGACTGTCCGCCATCTTTGGCCACTAATTTGAGCGGAAGTCGAACTGCGGAGAAAAGGCACTGGCGTGCAGAAATAGGGCAGTGTAGTTTCCTGCCATTTTCGCTTCTGCAACGCGGCACTACTGGCGTGCGCGTGCCGCATTAGGGTGCGAGAGTGATCGCCATCTTCGGCCACGGATTAGAGCGGAAGCCCAACTGAGGAATAAAGGCACTTTCGTGTCGTAGTAGGGCAGTGAAGTTTCCTGCCATTTTGGCCCCCGCAACGCGGCGCTACAGCCGTGGCCATGGAGTGTCCGCCATCTTTTACCACTATTTAGAGCGGAAGCCGAACAGAGGAGTAAAGGCACTGGTGTTTCGTAGTAGAGCAGAGTAGAGTCCGACATTTTGGGCCCCCGCAACGCGGCACTACAGCCGCGCACGTGCCGCAGAAATGCCATAGAGTGTCCGCCTTCTTTCGTCACAGATTAGAGCGGAAGCCGAACTGAGGAGTAAAGGCACCGGCGTGTGGTAGTAGGGCTGGGAAGAGTCCGACATGTTGGTCCACCGAAACGCGGCGCTACAGCCGTGCGAGTGCCGCTGAAGGGCCATGGAGTGTCCGCCATATTTTTCCACTATTTAGAGCGGAAGCCGAACGGAGGAGTAATGGCACTGGCGTGTAGTAGTTGGGCATTGTAGAGTCCGAAATTTTGGGCCGCTGCAACGCGACACAATAGCCGCGCATGTGCCGCAATAGGGCGATAGAGTGTCCGCCTTCTTTGTTCACTAATTTGACGGAAGTCGAACTGAGGAATAAAGGTACTGGCGTGTAGAAATAGGGCAGTATTGTTTCCTGCCATTTTGGCCACCGCAACGCGGTAATACAGCCGTGCACGTGCAGCATTAGGACCGTGGACTGTCCGCAATCTTTGGCCACTGATTAGAGCGGAAGCCCAACTGAGGAGCAAAGGCACTGGCGTGTCGTAGTAGGGCAGTGTAGCTTCCTGCCATTTTCGATACTGCAACACGGCACTACAGCCGTGCACGTGCCGCATTAGGGAGCGGGAGTGTTCGCCATCTTTGGCCACGGATTAGAGCGGTAGCCCAAATGAGGAGTAAAGGCTCTGGCGTGTCGTAGTTGGGCAGTGTAGCTTCCTGACATTTTGGCCTACGCAACGTGGCTATAAAGCCGCACACGTGGCGCAGTAGGGCCATGGAGGCTCCGCCAACTTTGGCCACCTATTAGAGCGGAAGCGCAACTGAGGAGTGAAGGCACAGGCGTGGCGCAACTGAGAACTTAAGTCTTTGGTAGGGTTTTGTAGGGCGGTGTAGTTTCCTGCCATTTTGGCCATCGCAACGCGGTGCTACAGCCGTGCACGTGCAGCATTAGGACAGTGGAGCGTCCGCCATCTTTTTCCACTATTTAGAGCGGAAGCCAAACGGAGGAGTAAAGGCACTGGTGTGTCGTAGTAGAGCAGTGTAGAGTCCGACATTTTGGGCCACCGCAACGCGGCACTACAGCCTCGGACGTGCCGCACTAGGGCTATAGACTGTTCGCCATCTTTGGCCACTGATTAGAGCGGAAGCCCAACTGTGGAGTAAAGGCACTGGTGTGTAGAAATAGGGCAGTGTAATTTCCTGCCATTTTGGCCACCGCAAAGCGGCACTACAGCCGCGGGCGTGCCGCTCTAGGGCTATAGACTGCTCGCCATCTTTGGCCACTGATTAGAGCGGAAGCCCAACTGAGGAGCAAAGGCACTGGCGTGTCGTAGTAGGGCAGAGTAGAGTCTGACATTTTGGGCCACCGCAACGCAGCACTACAGCCGCGGGCGTGCCGCTCTAGGGCTATAGACTGCTCGCCATCTTTGGCCACTGATTAGAGCGGAAGCCGAACTGTGGAGTAAAGGCACAGGCATGTGGTAGTAGGGCAGTGTAATTCCCTGCCATTTTGGCCCCCGATACGCGGCGCTACAGCCGTGCACGTGCCGCTGAAGGGCCATGGAGTGTCCGCCAACTTTTTCCACTATTTAGAGCGGAAGCCGATCAGAGAGTAAAGGCACTGGTTTGTCGTAGTAGGGCAGTGTAGTATCCTGCCATTTTGGCCACCACTACGCAGCACTACAGCCGCGGACGTGCCGCAGTAGGGCTATAGACTGTCCGCCATCTTTAGCCACTGATTTAAGCGGAAGCCCTACTGAGGATTAAAGGAACAGGCGTGTCGTAGTAGGGCAGTGTAGAGTCCGATATTTTGGGGCAACGCAACGCGACACTACAACCGCGCGCTTGCCGCAGTAGGGCCATGGAGGGTCCGCCATATTTGGCCTCTGATTAGAGCGGAAGCGCAACTGAGAACTTAAGTCTTTGGTAGGGTCTTGTAGGGCAGTGTAGAGTCCGACATTTTGGACCCCGCATCGCGGCACTACAGCCGCTGACGTGCCACTCTAGGGCTATAGACTGTTCGCCATCTTTGGCCACTATTTAGAGCGAAATCCGAGCTGAGGAGAAAAGGCACTGGCGTGCAGTAGTAGGGCAGTGTAGCTTCCTGACATTTTGGCCTACGCAACGTGGCTATAAAGCCGCACACGTGGCGCAGTAGGGCCATGGAGGCTCCGCCAACTTTGGCCACGGATTAGAGCGGAAGCGCAACTGAGGAGTGAAGGCACAGGCGTGGCGCAACTGAGAACTTAAGTCTTTGGTAGGGTCTTGTAGGGCGGTGTAGTTTCCTGCCATTTTGGCCATCGCAACGCGGTGCTACAGCCGTGCACGTGCAGCATTAGGACAGTGGAGCGTCCGCCATCTTTTTCCACTATTTAGAGCGGAAGCCGAACGGAGGAGTAAAGGCACTGGTGTGTCGTAGTAGAGCAGTGTAGAGTCCGACATTTTGGACTACCGCAAAGCGGCACTACAGCCGCGCAAGTGCCGCAGAAATGCCATAGAGTGTCCGCCTTCTTTCGTCACAGATTAGAGCGGAAGCCGAACTGAGGAGTAAAGGCACTGGTGTGTAGAAATAGGGCAGTTTAGTTTCCTGCCATTTTGGCCACCGAAACGCGGCACTACAGCCGTGCGAGTGCCGCTGAAGGGCCATGGAGTGTCCGCCATATTTGGCCACGGAGTGGTGCGGAAGCCCAACTGAGGAGTAAAGGCACTGTCGTGTCGTAGTTGGGCAGTGCAGAATCCGACATTTTGGACTACCGCAAAGCGGCACTACAGCCGCGCACGTGCCGCAGAAATGCCATAGAGTGTCCGCCATCTTTGGCCACGGATTAGAGCGGAAGCCCAACTGAGGAGTAAAGGCACTGGCGTGTCGTAGTAGGGCAGTGTAATTTCCTGCCATTTTGGCCCCCGCAACGCGGCTATAACGCCGCACACGTGCCGCAGTAGGGCCATGGAGGGTCCGCCATATTTGGCCACTGTTTAGAGCGGAAGCGCTACTGAGAACTTAAGTCTTTGGTAGGGTCTTGTAGGGCAGTGTAGAGTCCCACATTTTGGACCCCGCATTGCGGCACTACAGCCGCTGACGTGCCACACTAGGGTTATAGACTGTTCGCCATCTTTGGCCACTATTTAGAGCGGAATCCGAGCTGAGGAGTAAAGGCACTGGCGTGCAGTAGTAGGGCAGTGTAGTTTCCTGCCATTTTCGATACTGCAACACGGCACTACAGCCGTGCACGTGCCGCATTAGGGAGCGGGAGTGTTCGCCATCTTTGGCCACGGATTAGAGCGGTAGCCCAACTGAGGAGTAACGGCTCTGGCGTGTCGTAGTTGGGCAGTGTAGCTTCCTGACATTTTGGCCTACGCAACGTGGCTATAAAGCCGCACACGTGGCGCAGTAGGGCTATAAAGTGTCCGCCTTCCTTGGACACTAATTATAGCGGAAGCCGAACTGAGGAGTAAAGGCACTGGTGTGTAGAAATAGGGCAGTGTAGTTTCCTGCCATTTTGGCCACCGCAACGCAGCACTACAGCCGTGCACGTGCCACAGAAATGCCATAGAGTGTCTGCCTTCTTTGGTCACAGATTAGAGCGGAGGCCGAACTGAGGAGTAAAGGCACAGGCGTGTCGTAGTAGGGCAGTGTAGAGTCCGACATTTTGGGCCACCGCAACGCGGCACTACAGCCGAAGACCTGCTGCTCTAGGGCCATAGACTGTTCGCCATCTTTGGCCACGGAGAGGTGCGGAAGCCCAACTGAGGGGTAAAGGCACTGTCGTGTCGTATTTGGGCAGTGCAGAATCCGACATTTTGGACTACCGCAAAGCGGAACTACAGCCGCGCACGTGCCGCAGAAATGCCTTAGAGTATCCGCCTTCTTTCGTCAAAGATTAGAGCGGAAGCCGAACTGAGGAGTAAAGGCACCGGCGTGTGGTAGTAGGGCAGGGTAGAGTCCGACATGTTGGTCCACCGAAACGCGGCGCTACAGCCGTGCGAGTGCCGCTGAAGGGCCATGGAGTGTCCGCCATATTTTTCCACTATTTAGAGCGGAAGCCGAACGGAGGAGTAATGGCACTGGCGTGTAGTAGTTGGGCATTGTAGAGTCCGAAATTTTGGGCCGCTGCAACGCGACACAATAGCCGCGCATGTGCCGCAATAGGGCCATAGAGTGTCTGCCTTCTTTGTTCACTAATTTGACGGAAGTCGAACTGAGGAATAAAGGTACTGGCGTGTAGAAATAGGGCAGTATTGTTTCCTGCCATTTTGGCCACCGCAACGCGGTAATACAGCCGTGCACGTGCAGCATTAGGACCGTGGAGTGTCCGCCATCTTTGGCCACTGATTAGAGCGGAAGCGCAACTGAGAACTTATATCTTTGGTAGGGTCTTGAAGGGCAGTGTAGAGTCCGACATTTTGGACCCCGCATCGCGGCACTACAGCCGCTGACGTGCCACACTAGGGCTATAGACTGTTCGCCATCTTTGGCCACTATTTAGAGCGGAATCCGAGCTGAGGAGAAAAGGCACTGGCGTGTAGTAGTAGGGCAGTGTAGCTTCCTGACATTTTGGCCTACGCAACGTGGCTATAAAGCCGCACACGTGGCGCAGTAGGGCCATGGAGGCTCCGCCAACTTTGGCCACGGATTAGAGCGGAAGCGCAACTGAGGAGTGAAGGCACAGGCGTGGCGCAACTGAGAACTTAAGACTTTGGTAGAGTCCTGTAGGGCGGTGTAGTTTCCTGCCATTTTGGCCATCGCAACGCGGTGCTACAGCCGTGCACGTGCAGCATTAGGACAGTGGAGCGCCCGCCATCTTTTTCCACTATTTAGAGCGGAAGCCGAACGGAGGAGTAAAGGCACTGGTGTGTCGTAGTAGAACAGTGTAGAGTCCGACATTTTGGGCCACCGCAACGCGGCACTACTGCCGCGCATGTGCCGCAATAGGGCCATAAAGTGTCCGCCTTCCTTGGACACTAATTATAGCGGAAGCCGAACTGAGGAGTAAAGGCACTGGTGTGTAGAAATAGGGCAGTGTAGTTTCCTGCCATTTTGGCCACCGAAACGCGGCACTACAGCCGTGAGAGTGCCGCTGAAGGGCCATGGAGTGTCCGCCATATTTGGCCACGGAGTGGTGCGGAAGCCCAACTGAGGAGTAAAGGCACTGTCGTGTCGTAGTTGGGCAGTGCAGAATCCGACATTTTGGACTACCGCAAAGCGGCACTACAGCCGCGCACGTGCCGCAGAAATGCCATAGAGTGTCCGCCTTCTTTCGTCACAGATTAGAGCGGAAGCCGAACTGAGGAGTAATGGCACTGGCGTGTAGTAGTTGGGCAGTGTAGAGTCCGAAATTTTGGGCCACTGCAACGCGACACAATAGCCGCGCATGTGCTGCAATAAGGCCATAGAGTGTCCGCCTTCTTTGTTCACTAATTTGAGCGGAAGTCGAACTGAGGAGTAAAGGCACTGGCGTGTAGTAGTTGGGCAGTGTAGTTTCCTGCCATTTTCGCTACTGCAACGCGGCACTACAGCCGTGCACGTGCGGCATTAGGGGGCGTTAGTGTTCGCCATCTTTGGCCACGGATTAGAGCGGAAGCCCAACTGAGGAGTAAAGGCACTGGCGTGTCGTAGTAGGGCAGTGTAATTTCCTGCCATTTTGGCCCCCGATACGCGGCGCTACAGCCGTGCACGTGCCGCTGAAGGGCCATGGAGTGTCCGCCAACTTTTTCCACTATTTAGAGCGGAAGCCGATCAGAGAGTAAAGGCACTGGTGTGTCGTAGTAGGGCAGTGTAGAGTCCGACAATTTAGGCCACCGCAACGCGGCACTACAGCCGCGCATGTGCCGCAATAGGGCCATAGAGTGTCCGCCTTCTTTGTTCACTAATTTGAGCGGAAGTCGAACTGAGGAGTAAAGGCACTGGCGTGTATAAATAGGGCAGCATTGTTTCCTGCCATTTTGGCCACCGCAACGCGGTAATTTAGCCGTGCACGTGCAGCATTAGGACCGTGGAGTGTCCGCCATCTTTGGCCACTGATTAGAGCGGAAGCGCAACTGAGAACTTAAGTCTTTGATAGGGTCTTGTAGGGCAGTGTAGAGTCCGACATTTTGGACCCCGCATCGCGGCACTACAGCCGCTGACGTGCCACACTAGGGCTATAGACTGTTCGCCATCTTTGGCCACTATTTAGAGCGAAATCCGAGCTGAGGAGAAAAGGCACTGGCGTGCAGTAGTAGGGCAGTGTAGCTTCCTGACATTTTGGCCTACGCAACGTGGCTATAAAGCCGCACACGTGGCGCAGTAGGGCCATGGAGGCTCCGCCAACTTTGGCCACGGATTAGAGCGGAAGCGCAACTGAGGAGTGAAGGCACAGGCGTGGCGCAACTGAGAACTTAAGTCTTTGGTAGGGTCTTGTAGGGCGTAGTAGTTTCCTGTCATTTTGGCCATCGCAACGCGGTGCTACAGCCGTGCACGTGCAGCATTATGACAGTGGAGCGTCCGCCATCTTTTTCCACTATTTAGAGCGGACGCCGAACGGAGGAGTAAAGGCACTGGTGTGTCGTAGTAGAGCAGTGTAGAGTCCGACATTTTGGACTACCGCAAAGCGGCACTACAGCCGCGCACGTGCGCAGAAATGCCATAGAGTGTCCGCCTTCTTTGTTCACTAATTTGACGGAAGTCGAACTGAGGAATAAAGGTACTGGCGTGTAGAAATAGGGCAGTATTGTTTCCTGCCATTTTGGCCACCGCAACGTGGTAATACAGCCGTGCACGTGCAGCATTAGGACCGTGGAGTGTCCGCCATCTTTGGCCACTGATTAGAGCGGAAGCGCAACTGAGAACTTAAGTCTTTGGTAGGGTCTTGTAGGGCAGTGTAGAGTCCGACATTTTGGACCCCGCATCGCGGCACTACAGCCGCTGACGTGCCACACTAGGGCTATAGACTGTTCGCCATCTTTGGCCACGGAGTGGAGCGGAAGCCCAACTGATGAGTAAAGGCACAGTCGTGTCGTAGTTGGGCATTGCAGAATCCGTCAATTTGAGCTACAGCAACGCGGCACTACAGCCGCGCACGTGCCGCAGAAATGCCATAGAGTGTCCGCCTTCTTTGGTCACAGATTAGAGCGGAAGCCGAACTGAGGAGTAAAGGCACAGGCGTGTGGTAGTAGGGCTGGGAAGAGTCCGACATGTTGGGCCACCGAAACGCGGCTCTACAGCCGCGCGAGTGCCGCTGAAGGGCCATGGAGTGTCCGCCATATTTTTCCACTATTTAGAGCGGAAGCCGAACTGAGGAGTAAAGGCACTGGCGTGTAGTAGTTGGGCAGTGTAGTTTCCTGCCATTTTCGCCACTGCAACGCGGCACTACAGCCTTGCACGTGCGGCATTAGGGGGCGGTAGTGTTCGCCATCTTTGGCCACGGATTAGAGCGGAAGCCCAACTGAGGAGTAAAGGCACTGGCGTGTCGTAGTAGGGCAGTGTAATTTCCTGCCATTTTGGCCCCCGCAACGCGGCTATAAAGCCGCACACGTGCCGCAGTAGGGCCATGGAGGGTCCGCCATATTTGGCCACTGTTTAGAGCGGAAGCGTTCCTGAGAACTTAAGTCTTTGGTAGGGTCTTGTAGGGCAGTGTAGAGTCCCACATTTTGGACCCCGCATTGCGGCACTACAGCCGCTGACGTGCCACACTAGGGCTATAGACTGTTCGCCATCTTTGGCCACTATTTAGAGCGGAATCCGAGCTGAGGAGTAAAGGCACTGGCGTGCAGTAGTAGGGCAGTGTAGTTTCCTGCCATTTTCGATACTGCAACACGGCACTACAGCCGTGCACGTGCCGCATTAGGGAGCGGGAGTGTTCGCCATCTTTGGCCACGGATTAGAGCGGTAGCCCAACTGAGGAGTAACGGCTCTGGCGTGTCGTAGTTGGGCAGTGTAGCTTCCTGACATTTTGGCCTACGCAACGTGGCTATAAAGCCGCACACGTGGCGCAGTAGGGCTATAAAGTGTCCGCCTTCCTTGGACACTAATTATAGCGGAAGCCGAACTGAGGCGTAAAGGCACTGGTGTGTAGAAATAGGGCAGTGTAGTTTCCTGCCATTTTGGCCACCGCAACGCAGCACTACAGCCGTGCACGTGCCGCAGAAATGCCATAGAGTGTCTGCCTTCTTTGGTCACAGATTAGAGCGGAGGCCGAACTGAGGAGTAAAGGCACAGGCGTGTCGTAGTAGGGCAGTGTAGAGTCCGACATTTTGGGCCACCGCAACGCGGCACTACAGCCGCGGACCTGCTGCTCTAGGGCCATAGACTGTTCGCCATCTTTGGCCACGGAGTGGTGCGGAAGCCCAACTGAGGGGTAAAGGCACTGTCGTGTCGTATTTGGGCAGTGCAGAATCCGACATTTTGGACTACCGCAAAGCGGCACTACAGCCGCGCACGTGCCGCAGAAATGCCTTAGAGTGTCCGCCTTCTTTCGTCAAAGATTAGAGCGGAAGCCGAATTGAGGAGTAAAGGCACCGGCGTGTGGTAGTAGGGCAGGGAAGAGTCCGACATGTTGGTCCACCGAAACGCGGCGCTACAGCCGTGCGAGTGCCGCTGAAGGGCCATGGAGTGTCCGCCATATTTTTCCACTATTTAGAGCGGAAGCCGAGCGGAGGAGTAATGGCACTGGCGTGTAGTAGTTGGGCATTGTAGAGTCCAAAATTTTGGGCCGCTGCAACGCGACACAATAGCCGCGCATGTGCCGCAATAGGGCCATAGAGTGTCTGCCTTCTTTGTTCACTAATTTGACGGAAGTCGAACTGAGGAATAAAGGTACTGGCGTGTAGAAATAGGGCAGTATTGTTTCCTGCCATTTTGGCCACCGCAACGCGGTAATACAGCCGTGCACGTGCAGCATTAGGACCGTGGAGTGTCCGCCATCTTTGGCCACTGATTAGAGCGGAAGCGCAACTGAGAACTTATATCTTTGGTAGGGTCTTGTAGGGCAGTGTAGAGTCCGACATTTTGGACCCCGCATCGCGGCACTACAGCCGCTGACGTGCCACACTAGGGCTATAGACTGTTCGCCATCTTTGGCCTCTATTTAGAGCGGAATCCGAGCTGAGGAGAAAAGGCACTGGCGTGTAGTAGAAGGGCAGTGTAGCTTCCTGACATTTTGGCCTACGCAACGTGGCTATAAAGCCGCACACGTGGCGCAGTAGGGCCATGGAGGCTCCGCCAACTTTGGCCACGGATTAGAGCGGAAGCGCAACTGAGGAGTGAAGGCACAGGCGTGGCGCAACTGAGAACTTAAGTCTTTGGTAGGGTCTTGTAGGGCGGTGTAGTTTCCTGCCATTTTGGCCATCGCAACGCGGTGCTACAGCCGTGCACGTGCAGCATTAGGACAGTGGAGCGTCCGCCATCTTTTTCCACTATTTAGAGCGGAAGCCGAGCGGAGGAGTAAAGGCACTGGTGTGTCGTAGTAGAGCAGTGTAGAGTCCGACATTTTGGGCCACCGCTACGCGGCACTACTGCCGCGCATGTGCCGCAATAGGCCCATAAAGTGTCCGCCATCCTTGGACACTATTTATAGCGGAAGCCGAACTGAGGAGTAAAGGCACTGGTGTGTAGAAATAGGGCAGTGTAGTTTCCTGCCATTTTGGCCACCGAAACGCGGCACTACAGCCGTGCGAGTGCCGCTGAAGGGCCATGGAGTGTCCGCCATATTTGGCCACGGAGTGGTGTGGAGGCCCAACTGAGGAGTAAAGGCACTATCGTGTCGTAGTTGGGCAGTGCAGAATCCGACATTTTGGACTACCGCAAAGCGGCACTACAGCCGCGCACGTGCCGCAGAAATGCCATAGAGTGTCCGCCTTCTTATGTCACAGATTAGAGCGGAAGCCGATCTGAGGAGTAATGGCACTGGCGTGTAGTAGTTGGGCAGTGTAGAGTCCGAAATTTTGGGCCACTGCAACGCGACACAATAGCCGCGCATGTGCCGCAATAGGGCCATAGAGTGTCCGCCTTCTTTGTTCACTAATTTGACGGAAGTCGAACTGAGGAATAAAGGTACTGGCGTGTAGAAATAGGGCAGTATAGTTTCCTGCCATTTTGGCCACCGCAACGCGGTAATACAGCCGTGCACGTGCAGCATTAGGACCGTGGACTGTCCGCAATCTTTGGCCACTGATTAGAGCGGAAGCGCAACTGAGAACTTAAGTCTTTGGTAGGGTTTTGTAGGGCAGTGTAGAGTCCGACATTTTGGACACCGCAACGCGGCACTACAGCCGCGGACGTGCCGCACTAGGGCTATAGACTGTTCGCCTTTTTGGCCACTGATTAGAGCGGAAGCCCAACTGTGGAGTAGAGGCACTGGTGTGTAGAAATAGGGCAGTGTTATTTCCTGCCATTTTGGCCACCGCAACGCGGCACTACAGTCGTGCACGTGCAGCATTAGGGCCTTGGAGTGTTCGCCATTTTTTAGCCTGGGATTAGAGCGGCAGACCAACTGAGGAGTAAAGGCACTGGTGTGTCGTAGTAGGGCAGTGTAGAGTCCGACATTTTGGGCAATCGCAACTTGGCACATTCAGCCGAGGACGTGCTGCAGAAGGGCTATAGACTGTCCGCCATCTTTGGCCACTGATTAGAGCGGAAGCCGAACTGTGGAGTAAATGTAATGGCGTCTAGCAGTTGGGCAGTGTAGTTTCCTGCCTTTCTCGCCACTGCAACGCAGCAATACAGCCGTGCACGTGCCGCAGTAGGGCTATAGACAGTCCGCAATCTTTGGCCACTGATTAGAGCAGAAGTCGAACTGAGGAGTAAAGTCACTGGCGTGTCGTAGTTGGGCAGTGTAGCGTCCGACATGTTGGGCCACCGCAACGCGTCACTAAAGCCGCGTAAGTGCCGCAGTAGGACCATGGAGTGCCCGCCATATTTTTCCACTATTTAGAGCGGAAGCCGAACTGAGGAGTGAAGGCACTGGCGTGTCGTAGTCGGGCAGTGTAGCGTCAGACATGCTAGGCCACCGCATCGCGTCACTACAGCCGCGCACGAGCCGCAGGAGGACCATGGAGTGTCCGCTATATTTTTCCACTATTTAGAGCGGAAGCCGAACTGAGGAGTAAATTCACTGGCGTGTCGTAGTAGGTCTGTGTAGATTCCACCATTTCGGTTCACCGCAACGCGGCACTACAGCCGCGCATGTGCCGCAATAGGGCCATGAGTGTCCGCCTTCCTTGGTCACTAATTAGAGCGGAAGCCGAACTGAGGAGTAATGGCACTGGCTGTAATAGTTGGGCAGTGTAGTTTCCTGCCATTTTCGCCTCTGCAACGCGGCACTACAGCCATGCACGTGCAGCATTAGGGCCTTGGAGTGTTCGCCATTTTTTAGCCTGGGATTAGAGCGGAAGACCAACTGAGGAGTAAAGGCACTGGCGTGTCGTAGTAGGGCTGTGTAGAGTCCAACATTTTGGGCCACTGCAAGGCGGCAGTACAGCTGCGGACGTGCCGCAGAAATGCCATAGAGTGTTCGCCTTCTTTGGTCACAGATTAGAGCGGAAGCCGAACTGAGGAGTAAAGGCACAGGCGTGTGGTAGTAGGGCTGGGAAGAGTTCGACATGTTGGGCCTCCGAAACGCGGCTCTACAGCCGCGCGAGTGCCGCTGAAGGGCCATGGAGTGTCCGCCATATTTTCCACTATTTAGAGCGGAAGCCGAACTGAGGAGTAAAGGCACAGTCTTGTCGTAGTTGGGCATTGCAGAATCCGTCAATTTGAGCTACAGCAACGCGGCACTACAGCCGCGCACGTGCCGCAGAAATGCCATAGAGTGTTCGCCTTCTTTGGTCACAGATTAGAGCGGAAGCCGAACTGAGGAGTAAAGGCACAGGCGTGTGGTAGTAGGGCTGGGAAGAGTTCGACATGTTGGGCCTCCGAAACGCGGCTCTACAGCCGCGCGAGTGCCGCTGAAGGGCCATGGAGTGTCCGCCATATTTTCCACTATTTAGAGCGGAAGCCGAACTGAGGAGTAAAGGCACTGGCGTGTAGTAGTTGGACAGTGTAGTTTCCTGCCATTTTCGCCACTGCAACGCGGCACTACAGTCTTGCACGTACGGCATTAGGGGGCGGTAGTGATCGCCATCTTTGGCCACGGATTAGAGCGGAAGCACAACTGAGGAGTAAAGGCACTCGCGTGTCGTAGTAGGGCAGTGTAATTTCTTGCCATTTTGGCCCCCGCAACGAAGCTATAAAGCCGCACACGTGCCGCAGTAGGGCCATGGAGGGTCCGCAATCTTTGGCAAAGGATAAGAGCGGAAGCCCAACTGAGGGGTTATGGGACTGGCGTTTAGTAGTAGGACAGCGATGAGTTCGACAATTTGGGCAACCGCAACGCGGCACTACAGCCGCGGACGTGCCGCATTAGAGCTATGGAGTGTCCGCCATCTTTGGCCAATGCTTAGTGTAGAAGCGCAATTGAGAACTTATGTCTTTGGTAGGGTCATGTAGCGCGGTGAAGTGTCCGCTATTTTGGGCCACCACAACGCGGCACTACAGTTGCGCATGTGCCGCAGTTGGACCATGGAGTGTCCGAAATCTTTGGCCAGTGATTAGAGTGGAAGCCCAACTGAGGTGTAAAGGCACTGGCTTTTCGTTGTAGGGCAGTGTAGTTTCCGGCCATTTTGGCCACCACAACGCGGCATTACAGCCGTGCACGTGCCGCATTAGGGCCTTGGAGTGTTCGCCATTTTTTGGCCACGGATTAGAGCGGAAGCCCAACTGAGGAATAAAGGCACTTTCGTGTCGTAGTAGGACAGTGTAGTTTCCTGCCATTTTGTCCCCCGCAACGCGGCGCTAAAGCCGTGCACGTGCCGCAGAAATGCCATAGAATGTCCGCCATATTTTTCCACTATTTAGAGCGGAGGCCGAACTGAGGAGTAATAGCACTGGCGTGTAGTAGTTGGGCAGTGTAGTTTCCTGCCATTTTCGCCACTGCAACGCGGCACTACAGCCGTGCACGTGCGGCATTAGGGGGCGTTAGTGTTCGCCATCTTTGGCCACGGATTAGAGCGGAAGCCCAACTGAGGAGTAAAGGCACTGGCGTGTCGTAGTAGGGCAGTGTAATTTCCTGCCATTTTGGCCCCCGCAACGCGGCTATAAAGCCTCACACGTGCCGCAGTAGGGCCATGGAGGGTCCGCCATATTTGGCCACTGTTTAGAGCGAAAGCGCTACTGAGAACTTAAGTCTTTGGTAGGGTCTAGAAGGGCAGTGTAGTGTCCACCAATTTGGGCAATCGCAACTTGGCACATTCAGCCGTTGACGTGCCGCAGAAGGGCTATAGACTGTCCGCCATCTTTGGCTCGTGATTAGAGCGGAAGCAGAACTGTGGAGTAAAGGCACTGGCGTGTTGTAGTCAGGCAGTGTAGCGACTGAAATGTTGGGCCACCGCAACGCGGCACTACAGTCGTGCACGTGCCGCAGAAGGGCCACGGAGAGTCCGCAATCTTTGGCAACGGATAAGAGCGGAAGCCCATCTGAGGGGTTATGGGACTGGCGTTTAGTAGCCGCGGACGTGCCGCATTAGAGCTATGGAGTGTCCGCCATCTTTGGCCAATGCTTAGTGTGGAAGCGCAATTAAGAACTTATGTCTTTGGTAGGGTCATGTAGGGCGGTGTAGTGTCCGCTATTTCGGGCCACCACAACGCGGCACTACAGTTGCGCATGTGCCGCAATAGGGCCATAGAGTGTCCGCCTTCTTTGTTCACTAATTTCAGCGGAAGTCGAACTGAGGAGTAAAGGCACTGGCGTGTAGAAATAGGGCAGTGTAGTTTCCTGCCATTTTGGCCAGCGCAACGCGGTAATACAGCCGTGCACGTGCAGCATTAGGACCGTGGAGTGTCCGCAATCTTTGGCTACGGATTAGAGCGGAAACCCATCAGAGGGGTAAAGGGACTGGCGTGTCGTAGTAGGGCAGTGTAGAGTCCGACATTTTGGACATCGCAACGCGGCACTACAGCCGCGAACGTGCCGCAGTAGAGCTATGGAGTGTCCACCATCTTTGACCACTGATTAGAGTGGAAGCGCAACTGAGAACTTAAGTCTTTGGTAGGGTCTTGTAGTTCAGTGTAGTGTCCGCTATTTTGGGCCACCACAACGCGGCACTACAGCCGCGAACGTGCCGCCCTAGGGCTATAAACTGTTCGCCATCTTTGGAAACTGATTAGAGCTGAAGCCCAACTGTGGAGTAAAGGCACTGGCGTTTTGTAGTCGGACTGTGTAGAGTTCAACAAGTTGGACCACCTCAACGTGGCACTACAGCCGTGCACGTGCCGCTGAAGGCCCATAGAGTGTACGCCTTCTTTGGTCACTAAAGAGAGCGGAGGCAGAACAGAGGAGTAAATGCACTGGTGTGTAGAAATAGGGCAGTGTAGTTTCCTGCCAATTTGTCCACCGCAACGCGGCACTACAGCCGTGCACGTGCAGCATTAGGGCCTTGGAGAGTTCGCAATTTTTTAGCCTGGGATTAGAGCGGAAACCCAACTGAGGAGTAAAGGCACTGGCCTGTCGTAGTAGGGCAGTGTAGAGTCTGACATTTTGGGCCACCGCAACGCGGCACTACAGCCGCGGGCGTGCCGCTCTAGGGCTATAGACTGTTCGCCATCTTTGGCCACGGAGTGGAGCGGAAGCCCATCTGAGGAGTAAAGGCACTGGCGTGTCGTAGTAGGGCAAAGCAGAATCCGACATTTTGGGCTACCGCAACGTTGCACTACAGCCGCGCACGTGCCGCAGGATTGCCATAGAGTGTCCGCCTTCTTTGGTCACAGATTAGAGCGGAAGCCGAACTTAGGAGTAAAGGCACTGGTGTGTAGAAATAGGGCAGTGTAGTTTCCTGCCATTTTTGCCACCGCAACGCGGCACTAAAGCCGTGCACGTGCCGCAGAAATGCCATAGAATGTCCGCCATATTTTTCCACTATTTAGAGCGGAGGCCGAACTGAGGAGTAATGGCACTGGCGTGTAGTAGTTGGGCAGTGTAGTTTCCTGCCATTTTCGCCACTGCAACGCGGCACTACAGCCGTGCACGTGCAGCATTAGGGCCTTGGAGTGTTCGCCATTTTTTAGCATGGGATTAGAGCGGAAGACCATCTGAGGAGTAAAGGCACTGGCGTGTCGTAGTTGGGCAGTGCAGAATCCGACAATTTGAGCTACAGCAACGCGGCACTACAGCCGCGCACGTGCCGCTGAAGGGCCATGGAGTGTCCGCCATATTTTTCCACTATTTATAGCGGAAGCCGAACTGAGGAGTAAAGGCACTGGCGTGTAGTAGTAGGGCAGTGTAATTTCCTGCCATTTTGGTCCCCGCAACGCGGCTATAAAGCCGCACACGTGTCGCAGTAGGGCCATGAAGTGTCTGCCATATTTGGCCACTGATTAGAGCGGAAGCGCTACTGAGAACTTAAGTCTTCGGTAGGGTCTAGAAGGGCAGTGTAGTGTCCACCATTTTGGGCAATCGCAACTTGGCACATTCAGCCGTGGACGTGCCGCAGAAGGGCTATAGACTGTCCGCCATCTTTGGCTCCTGATTAGAGCGGAAGCAGAACTGTGGAGTAAAGGCACTGGCGTGTTGTAGTCAGGCAGTATAGCGACCGACAAGTTGGGCCACCGCAACGCGGCACTACAGTCGTGCACGTGCCGCAGAAAGGCCATGGAGAGTCCGCCATCTTTGGTCACTGATTAGGGCGGAAGCCGACCTGAGAAGTAAAGGCACTCGCGTGTCGTAGCAGGGCAGTGTAATTTCCTGCCAATTTGGCCACCGCAACGCGGCACTACAGCCGTGCACGTGCAGCATTAGGGTCTTGGAGAGTTCGCCATTTTTTAGCCTGGGATTAGAGCGGAAGCCCAACTGAGGAGTAAAGGCACTGGCGTGTCGTAGTAGGGCAGTGTAGAGTCTGACATTTTGGGCCACCGCAACGCGGCACTACAGCCGCGGGCGTGCCGGTCAAGGGGTATAGACTGTTCGCCATCTTTGGCCACGGAGTGGAGCGGAAGCCCAACTGAGGAGTAAAGGCACTGGCGTGTCGTAGTAGGGCAGTGCAGAATCCGACATTTTGGGCTACCGCAACGCGGCACTACAGCCACGCACGTGCCGCAGTATTGCCATAGAGAGTCCGCCTTCTTTGGTCGCAGATTAGAGCGGAAGCCGAACTGAGGAGCAAAGGCACTGGCGTGTAGAAACAGTGCAGCGTAGTTTCCTGCCATTTTGGCCACCGCAACGCGGCACTAAAGCCGTGCACATGCCGCAGAAATGCCATAGAGTGTCCGCCATAATTTTCCACTATTTAGAGCGGAAGCCGAACTGAGGAGTAATGGCACTGGCGTGTAGTAGTTGGGCAGTGCAGAATCCGACAATTTGAGCTACAGCAACGCGGCACTACAGCCGCGCACGTGCCGCTGAAGGGCCATGGAGTGTCCGCCATATTTTTCCACTATTTATAGCGGATTCCGAACTGAGGAGTAAAGGCACTGGTGTGTAGAAATAGGGCAGTGTAATTTCCTGCCATTTTGGCCACCGCAACGCGGCACTACAACCGTGCACGTGCAGCATTAGGGCCTTGGAGTGTTCGCCATTTTTTAGCCTGGGATTAGAGCGGAAGCCCAACTGTGGAGTAAAGGCACTGGCGTGTCGAAGTAGGTCTGTGTAGAGTCCACCATTTTGGTTCACCGCAACCCGGCACTACAGCCGCACATGTGCCGCAATAGGGCCATAGAGTGTCCGCCTTCTTTGGTCACTAATTAGAGCGGAATCCGAACTGAGGAGTGAAGGCACTGGTGTGTAGAAACAGGACAATGTAATTTCCTGCCATTTCGGCCACCGCAACGCGGCACTACTGCCGCGGACGTGCCACACTAGGGCTATAGACAGTTCGCCATCTTTGGCCACGGAGTGGAGCGGAAGCCCAACTGAGGAGTAAAGGCACTCGCGTGTCGTAGTAGACCTCGCGTGTCGTAGAGATTTCCTGCCATTTTGGCCCCCGCAACGCAGCTATAAAGCCGCACACGTGCCGCAGTAGGGCCATGGAGGGTCCGCAATCTTTGGCAACGGATAAGAGCGGAAGCCCAACTGAGGGGTTATGGGACCGGCGTTTAGTAGTAGGACAGCGATGAGTTCGACAATTTGGGCAACCGCAACGCGGCACTACAGCCGCGGACGTGCCGCATTAGAGCTTTGGAGTGTCCGCCATCTTTGGCCGATGCTTAGTGTGGAAGCGCAATTGAGAACTTATGTCTTTGGTATTGTCATGTAGGGCGGTGTAGTGTCCGCTATTTTGGGCCACCACAACGCGGCACTACAGTTGCGCATGTGCCGCAGTTGGACCATGGAGTGTCCGAAATCTTTGGCCACTGATTAGAGTGGAAGCCCAACTGAGGTGTAATGGCACTGGCTTTTCGTTGTAGGGCAGTGTAGTTTCCTGCCATTTTGGCCACCACAACGTGGCACTACAGCCGTGCACGTGCCGCATTAGGCCTTGGAGTGTTCGCCATTTTTTGGCCACGGATTAGAGCGGAAGCCCAACTGAGGAATAAAGGCACTTTCGTGTCGTAGTAGGGCAGTGTAGTTTCCTGCCATTTTGGCCCCCGCAACGCGGCGCTACAGCCGTGCACGTGCCGCTGAAGGGCCATGGAGTGTCCGCCATCTTTTTCCACTATTTAGAGCGGAAGCCGAACAGAGGAGTAAAGGCACTGGTGTGTCGTAGTAGGGCAGTGTAGAGTCCGACAATTTAGGCCACCGCAACGCGGCACTACAGCCGCAATAGGGCCATAGAGTGTCCGCCTTCTTTGTTCACTAATTTGAGCGGAAGTCGAAATGAGGAGTAAAGGCACTGGCGTGTAGAAATAGGGCAGTGTAGTTTCCTGCCATTTTGGCCACCGCAACGCGGTAATACAGCCGTGCACGTGCAGCATTAGGACCGTGGAGTGTCCGCAATCTTTGGCTACGGATTAGAGCGGAAACCCAACAGAGGGGTAAAGGGACTGGCGTGTCGTAGTAGGGCAGTGTAGCGACTGAAAAGTTAGGCCACGCAACGCGGCACTACAGTCGTGCACGTGCCGCAGAAGGGCCACGGAGAGTCCGCCATCTTTGGTCACTGATTAGGGCGGAAACCGACCTGAGGAGTAAAGGCACTCGCGTGTCGTAGTAGAGCAGTGTAATTTCCTGCCATTTTGGCCCCCGCAACGCAGCTATAAAGCCGCACACGTGCCGCAGTAGGGCCATGGAGGGTCCGCAATCTTTGGCAACGGATAAGAGCGGAAGCCCAACTGAGGGGTTATGGGACTGGCGTTTAGTAGTAGGATAGCGATGAGTTCGACAATTTGGGCAACCGCAACGCGGCACTACAGCCGCGGACGTGCCGCATTAGAGCTATGGAGTGTACGCCATCTTTGGCCAATGCTTAGTGTGGAAGCGCAATTGAGAACTTATGTCTTTGGTAGGGTCATGTAGGGCGGTGTAGTGTCCGCTATTTTGGGCCACCACAACGCGGCACTACAGTTGCGCATGTGCCGCAGTTGGACCATGGAGTGTCCGAAATCTTGGCCAGTGATTAGAGTGGAAGCGCTACTGAGGTGTAAAGGCACTGGCTTTTCGTTGTAGGGCAGTGTAGTTTCCTGCCATTTTGGCCACCACAACGCGGCACTACAGCCGTGCACGTGCCGCTCAAGGGCCATGGAGTGTCCGCCATCTTTTTCCACTATTTAGAGCGGAAGCCGAACAGAGGAGTAAAGGCACTGGTGTGTCGTAGTAGGGCAGTGTAGAGTCCGACAATTTAGGCCACCGCACCGCGACACTACAGCCGCGCATGTGCCGCAATAGGGCCATAGAGTGTCCGCCTTCTTTGTTCACTAATTTGAGCGGAAGTCGAACTGAGGAGTAAAGGCACTGGCGTGTAGAAATAGGGCAGTGTAGTTTCCTGCCATTTTGGCCAGCGCAACGCGGTAATACAGCCGTGCACGTGCAGCATTAGGACCGTGGAGTGTCCGCAATCTTTGGCTACGGATTAGAGCGGAAACCCAACAGAGGGGTAAAGGGACTGGCGTGTCGTAGTAGGGCAGTGTAGAGTCCGACATTTTGGACACCGCAACGCGGCACTACAGCCGCGGGCGTGCCGCTCTAGGGCTATAGAATGTTCGCCATCTTTGGCCACGGAGTGGAGCGGAAGCCCATCTGAGGAGTAAAGGCACTGGCGTGTCGTAGTAGGGCAGTGCAGAATCCGACAATTTGAGCTACAGCAACGCGGCACTACTGCCGCGCACGTGCCGCTGAAGGGCCATGGAGTGTCCGCCATATTTTTCCACTATTTATAGCGGAAGCCGAACTGAGGAGTAAAGGCACTGGCGTGTAGTAGTAGGGCAGTGTAATTTCCTGCCATTTTGGTCCCCGCAACGCGGCTATAAAGCCGCACACGTGCCGCAGTAGGGCCATGAAGTGTCTGCCATATTTGGCCACTGATTAGAGCGGAAGCGCTACTGAGAACTTAAGTCTTTGGTAGGGTCTAGAAGGGCAGTGTAGTGTCCACCATTTGGGCAATCGCAACTTGGCACATTCAGCCGTGGACGTGCCGCAGAAGGGCTATAGACTGTCCGCCATCTTTGGCTCCTGATTAGAGCGGGAAGCAGAACTGTGGAGTAAGGCACTGCATGTTGTAGTCAGGCAGTATAGCAACCGACAAGTTGGGCCACCGCAACGCGGCACTACAGTCGTGCACGTGCCGCAGAAAGGCCATAGAGTGTCAGCCATATTTTTTCACTATTTAGAGCGGAAGCCGACCTGAGAAGTAAAGGCACTCGCGTGTCGTAGCAGGGCAGTGTAATTTCCTGCCAATTTGGCCACCGCAACGCGGCACTACAGCCGTGCACGTGCAGCATTAGGGTCTTGGAGAGTTCGCCATTTTTTAGCCTGGAATTAGAGCGGAAGCCCAACTGAGGAGTAAAGGCACTGGCGTGTCGTAGTAGGGCAGTGTAGAGTCTGACATTTTGGGCCACCGCAACGCGGCACTACAGCGGTGGGCGTGCCGGTCAAGGGCTATAGACTGTTCGCCATCTTTGGCCACGGAGTGGAGCGGAAGCCCAACTGAGGAGTAAAGGCACTGGCGTGTCGTAGTAGGGCAGTGCAGAATCCGTCATTTTGGGCTACCGCAACGCGGCACTACAGCCGCGCACGTGCCGCAGTATTGCCGTAGAGTGTCCGCCTTCTTTGGTCACAGATTAGAGCGGAAGCCGAACTGAGGAGCAAAGGCACTGGCGTGTAGAAATAGGGCAGCGTAGTTTCCTGCCATTTTGGCCACCGCAACGCGGCACTAAAGCCGTGCACATGCCGCAGAAATGCCATAGAGTGTCAGCCATATTTTTTCACTATTTAGAGCGGAAGCCGAACTGAGGAGTAATGGCACTGGCGTGTAGTAGATGGGAGTGTAGTTTCCTGCCATTTTCGCCACTGCAACGCGGCACTACAGCCGTGCACGTGCAGCATTAGGGCCTTGGAGTGTTCGCCAACTGCCACACTAGGGCTATAGACTGTTCGCCATCTTTGGCCACGGAGTGGAGCGGAAGCCCAACTGAGGAGTAAAGGCACTGTCGTGTCGCAGTTGGGCTGCGCTGAATCCGACAATTTGGGCTACCGCTACGCGGCACTACTGCCGCGCACGTGCCGCAGAAATGCCATAGAGTGTCCGCCTTCTTTGGTCACAGATTAGAGCGGAAGCCGAACTGAGGAGTAAAGGCACAGGCGTGTGGTCGTAGGGCTGGGAAGAGTCCGACATGTTGGGCCACCGAAACGCGGCACTTCAGCCGCGCGAGTGCCGCTGAAGGGCCATGGAGTGTCCGCCATATTTTTCCACTATTTAGAGCGGAAGCCGAACTGAGGAGTAAAGGCACTGGCATGTAGTAGTTGGGCAGTGTAGTTTCCTGCCATTTTCGCCTCTGCAACGCGGCACTACAGCCGTTCACGTGCCGCAGTAGGGCTATAGACAGTCCGCAATCTTTGGCCACTGATTAGAGCGGAAGCCGAACTGAGGAGTAAAGGCACAGGCGTGCCGTAGTCGGGCAGTGTAGCGTCCGACATGTTGGGCCACCGCAACGCGTCACTAAAGCAGCGCACGTGCCGCAGTAGGACCATGGAGTGCCCGCCATATTTTTCCACTATTTAGAGCGGAAGCCGAACTGAGGAGTAAAGGCACTCGCGTGTAGTAGTTGGGCAGTGTAGTTTTCTGCCATTTTCGCCACTGCAGCGCAGCACTACAGCCGTGCACGTGCGGCATTAGGGGGCGGTAGTGTTCGCCATCTTTGGCCACGGATTAGAGCGGAAGCCCAACTGAGGAGTAAAGGCACTGGCGTGTCGTAGTAGGGCAGTGTAATTTCCTGCCATTTTGGCCCCCGCAACGCGGCTATAAAGCCGCACACGTGCTGCAGTAGGGCTATAAACAGTCCGCAATCTTTGGCCACTGATTAGAGCGGAAGCCGAACTGAGGAGTAAAGGCACAGGCGTGCCGTAGTCGGGCAGTGTAGCGTCCGACATGTTGGGCCTCCGCAACGCGTCACTAAAGCAGCGCACGTGCGGCAGTAGGACCATGGAGTGCCCGCCATATTTTTCCACTATTTAGAGCGGAAGCCGAACTGAGGAGTGAAGGCACTGGCGTGTCGTAGTCGGGCAGTGTAGCATCAGACATGCTGGGCCACCGCATCGCCTGACTACAGCCACGCACGAGCCGCAGGAGGACCATGGAGTGTCCGCCATATTTTTCCACTATTTAGAGCGGAAGCCGAACTGAGGAGTAAATTCACTGGCGTGTCGTAGTAGGTCTGTGTAGATTCCACCATTTTGGTTCACCGCAACGCGGCACTACAGCCGCGCATGTGCCGCAATAGGGCCATAGAGTGTCCGCCTTCCTTGGTCACTAATTAGAGCGGAAGCCGAACTGAGGAGTAAAGGCATTGGTGTGTAGACATAGGGAAGTGTAGTTCCTGCCATTTTCGCCTCTGCAACGCGGCACTACAGCCGTGCACGTGCAGCATTAGGGCCTTGGAGTGTTCGCCATTTCTTAGCCTGGGATTAGAGCGGAAGACCAACTGAGGAGTAAAGGCACTGGCGTGTCGTAGTAGGGCAGTGTAGAGTCCGACATTTTGGGCTACCGCAACGCGGCACTACAGCCGCGCACGTGCCGCAGAAATGCCATAGAGTGTCCGCCTTCTTTGGTCACAGATTAGAGCGGAAGCCGAACTGAGGAGTAAAGGCACTGGCGTGTAGTAGTTGGGCAGTGTAGTTTCCTGCCATTTTCGCCACTGCAACGCGGCACTACAGCCGTGCACGTGCGGCATTAGGGGGCGCTAGTGTTCGCCATCTTGGCCACGGATTAGAGCGGAAGCCCAACTGAGGAGTAAAGGCACTGGCGTGTCGTAGTAGGGCAGTGTAATTTCCTGCCATTTTGGCCCCCGCAACGCGGCTATAAAGCCGCACACGTACTGCAGTAGGGCCATGGAGGGTCCGCCATATTTGGCCACTGATTGGAGCGGAAGCGCTACTGAGAACTTAAGTCTTTGGTAGGGTCTATAAGGGCAGTGTAGTGTCCAGCTGTAGTTTAAGATTCTCAGAACACTTTATTTCGCATAGGCATACATATTAAACTTTAGGGTCACGCTGTGTACCTCCTAATTGACCTATAATTATTTTCTGCGGTAGGTTACACTATTACCCTATAATATAGTACGTGGTCCAATTTAAAAATTCTAGTTCAATATTAAGGTCCGATACCGTGCCGTTAGTTAACATAGAAAAGTGTCTTCGAATTTCCTTGTTTCAATGCACTATTTAAAATATACATAGTGTACCCCCTAATTGACCTGTAATTATTTCCTGTGGTAGGGTACACTATTACCCTGTAATATAATACCTGGTCCAATTTAAATATTATGGGACAATATTAAGGTCTGATATTGCGCCTTGCGTTAGTTAACCATTGACAGATGTCTTTGAATTTTTAAAGCATTTTAGAACGCTTATTTCTTCATTTTAAGCTTCTCAGAACACTTTATTTCGCATAGGCATACATAGTAAACTTTAGGGTCACGCTGCGTACCCCCTAATTGACCTATAATTATTTTCTGTGGTAGGGTACACTATCACCCTGTAATATAATACGTGGTCCAATTTAAAAATTTTGGGTCAATATTAAGGTCCGATGCCCTACCGTTAGTTAACATAGAAAAGAGTCTTCGAATTTCCTTGTTTTAATGCACTATTTAAAATATACATAGTGCATCCCCTAATTGTCCTATAATTATTTCCTGTTGTAGGGTACACTATTACCCTGTATTATAATACCTGGTCCAATTTAAATATTATGCTTCCATATTAAGGTCTGATAT
Organism: Parasteatoda tepidariorum; assembly: GCF_982258835.1. Lineage (NCBI taxonomy): Eukaryota > Metazoa > Arthropoda > Arachnida > Araneae > Theridiidae > Parasteatoda > Parasteatoda tepidariorum. The sequence goes on along the minus strand of NW_028257418.1, from coordinate 239,242 downwards.
CGCGCCTTGCGTTAGTTAACCATTGAAAGATGTCTTTGAATTTTTAAAGCATTTTAGAACGCTTATTTCTTCATTTTAAGCTTCTCAGAACACTCTATTTCGCATAGGCATACATAGTAAACTTTAGGGTCACGCTGTGTACCCCCTAAATGACCTATTATTATTTCCTGTGGTAGGGTACACTATTACCCTGTAATATAATTCGTGGTCCAATTTAAAATGTATAGGTCAATATTAAGGTCCGATACCGTGCCGTTAGTTAACATAGAAAAGTGTCTTCGTATTTCCTTGTTTTAATGCACTATTTAAAATATACATAGTGTACCCCCTAATTGACCTATAATTATTTCCTGTGGTACGGTACTTTATTACCCTGTAATATAATACCTGGTCCAATTTAAATAATATGGGTCAATATTAAGGTCTGATATTGAGCCTTGCGTTAGTTAACCATTGAAAGATGTCTTTGAATTTTTAAAGCATTTTAGAAAGCTTATTTCTTCATTTTAAGCTTCTCAGAACACTCTATTTCGCATAGGCATACATAGTAAACTTTAGGGTCACGCTGTGTACCCCCTAAATGACCTATTATTATTTCCTGTGGTCGGGTACTCTATTACCCTGTAATATAATTCGTGGTCCAATTTAAAAAGTATAGGTCAATATAAAGGTCCGATACCGTGCCGTTAGTTAACATAGAAAAGTGTCTTCGAATTTCCTTGTTTAATGCACTATTTAAAATATACATAGTGTACCCCCTAATTGACCTATAATTATTTCCTGTGGTAGGGTACACTATTACCCTGTAATATAATACCTGGTCCAATTTAAATATTATGGGTCAATATTAAGGTCTAAAATTGCGCCTTGCGTGTAGTTAACCATTGAAAGATGTCTTTGAATTTTTAAAGCATTTTAGAACGCTTATTTCTTCATTTTAAGCTTCTCAGAACCCCTTATTTCGCATAGGCATACATAGTAAACTTTAGGGTCACGCTGTGTACCCCCTAATTGACCTATAATTATTTTCTGTGGTAGGGTACACTATCACCCTGTGATATAATACGTGGCAAAATTTAAAAATTATAGGTCAATATTAAGGTCCGATACCGTGCCGTTAGTTAACATAGAAAAGTGTCTTCGTTTTTCCTTGTTTTAATGCACTATTTAAAATATACATAGTGTACCCCCTAATTGACCTATAATTATTTCCTGTGGTAGGGTACACTATTACCCTGTAATATAATACCTGGTCCAATTTAATTGATATGGGTCAATATTAAGGTCTGATATTGCGCCTTGCGTTAGTTAACCATTGAAAGATGTCTTTGAATTTTTAAAGCATTTTAGAACGCTTATTTCTTCATTTTAAGCTTCTCAGAACACTCTATATCGCATAGGCATACAAAGTAAAATTAGGGTCACGCTGTGTCCCCCCTAAATGACATATATTTATTTCCTGTGGTAGGGTACACTATTACCCTGTAATATAATACGTGGTCCAATTTAAAAATTATAGGTCAATATTAAGGTCTGACACGTGTCGTTAGTTAACATTGAAAAATGTCTTTGAATTTTTAAAGCATTTTAGAACGCTTATTTCCTCATTTTAAGCTTCTCAGAACACTTTTTTCGCATAGGCATACATTGTAAACTTTAGGGTCACGCTGTGTACCCCCTAATTGACCTATAATTATTTCCTGTGGTAGGGCACACTATAACCCTGTAATATAATACGTGGTCCAATTTATAAATTATAGGTCAATATTAAGGTCCGATACCGTGCCGTTAGTAAACATAGAAAAGTGTCTTCGAATTTCCTTGTTTTAATGCACTATTTAAAATATACATAGTGTACCCCCTAATTGACCTATAATTATTTCCTGTGGTAGGGTACACTATTACCCTGTAATATAATACCTGGTCCAATTTAAATAATATGGGTCAATATTAAGGTCTGATATTGCGCCTTGCGTTAGTTAACCATTGAAAGATGTCTTTGAATTTTTAAAGCATTTTAGAACGCCTATTTCTTCATTTTAAGCTTCTCAGAACACTCTATTTCGCATAGGCATACATAGTAAACTTTGGGGTCACGCTGTGTACCCCCTAATTGACCTATAATTATTTCCTGTGGTAGGGTACACTATTACCCTGTAATATAATACGTGGTCCAATTTAAAAATTATAGGTCAATGTTAAGGTCCGATACCGTGCCGTTAGTTAACATAGAAAAGTGTCTTCGTATTTCCTTGTTTTAATGCACTATTTAAAATATACATAGTGTACCCCCTAATTGACCTATAATTATTTCCTGTGGTAGGGTACACTATTACCCTGTAATATAATACCTGGTCAAATTTAAATATTATGGGTCAATATTAAGGTCTGATATTGCGCCTTACGTTAGTTAACCATTGAAAGATGTCTTTGAATTTTTAAAGCATTTTAGAACGCTTATTTCTTCATTTTAAGCTTCTCAGAACACTCTATATCGCATAGGCATACATAGTAAAATTTAGGGTCACGCTGTGTACCCCCTAATTGACCTATAATTATTTCCTGTGGTAGGGTACACTATAACCCTGTAATATAATACGTGGTCCAATTTATAAATTATAGGTCAATATTAAGGTCCGATACCGTGCCGTTAGTTAACATAGAAAAATGTCTTTGAATTTTTAAAGCATTTTAGAACGCTTATTTCCTCATTTTAAGCTTCTCAGAACACTTTATTTCGCATAGGCATACATTGTAAACTTTAGGGTCACGCTGTGTACCCCCTAATTGACTTATAATTATTTCCTGTGGTAGGGTACACTATAACCCTGTAATATAATACGTGGTCCAATTTATAAATTATAGGTCAATATTAAGGTCCGATACCGTGCCGTTAGTTAACATAGAAAAGTGTCTTCGAATTTCCTTGTTTTAATGCACTATTTAAAATATACATAGTGTACCCCCTAATTGACCTATCATTATTTCCTGTGGTAGGGTACACTATTACCCTGTAATATAATACCTGGTCCAATTTAAATAATATGGGTCAATATTAAGGTCTGATACCGTGCCGTTAGTTAACATTGAAAAATGTCTTTGAATTTTTAAAGCATTTAGAACACTTATTTCCTCATTTTAAGCTTCTCAGATCACTTTATTTCGCATAGGCATACATTGTAAACTTTAGGGTCCCGCTGTGTACCCCCTAATTGACCTATAATTATTTCCTGTGGTAGGCACACTATAACCCTGTAATATAATACGTGGTCCAATTTAAAAAGTATATGTCAATATTAAGGTCCGATACCGTGCCGTTAGTTAACATAGAAAAGTGTCTTCGTATTTCCTTGTTTTAATGCACTATTTAAAATATACATAGTGTACCCCCTAATTGACCTATAATTATTTCCTGTGGTACGGTACTTTATTACCCTGTAATATAATACCTGGTCCAATTTAAATGATATGGGTCAATATTAAGGTCTGATATTGCGCCTTGCGTTAGTTAACCATTGAAAGATGTCTTTGAATTTTTAAAGCATTTTAGAACGCTTATTTCTTCATTTTAAGCTTCTCAGAACACTCTATATCGCATAGGCATACAAAGTAAAATTTAGGGTCACGCTGTGTCCCCCCTAAATGACATATATTTATTTCCTGTGGTAGGGTACACTATTACCCTGTAATATAATACGTGGTCCAATTTAAAAATTATAGGTCAATATTAAGGTCTGACACCGTGTCGTTAGTTAACATTGAAAAATGTCTTTGAATTTTTAAAGCATTTTAGAACGCTTATTTCCTCATTTTAAGCTTCTCAGAACACTTTTTTCGCATAGCATACATTGTAAACTTTAGGGTCACGCTGTGTACCCCCTAATTGACCTATAATTATTTCCTGTGGTAGGGCACACTATAACCTGTAATATAATACGTGGTCCAATTTATAAATTATAGGTCAATATTAAGGTCCGATACCGTGCCGTTAGTAAACATAGAAAAGTGTCTTCGAATTTCTTGTTTTAATGCACTATTTAAAATATACATAGTGTACCCCCTAATTGACCTATAATTATTTCCTGTGGTAGGGGTACACTATTACCCTGTAATATAATACCTGGTCCAATTTAAATAATATGGGTCAATATTAAGGTCTGATATTGCGCCTTGCGTTAGTTAACCATTGAAAGATGTCTTTGAATTTTTAAAGCATTTTAGAACGCCTATTTCTTCATTTTAAGCTTCTCAGAACACTCTATTTCGCATAGGCATACATAGTAAACTTTGGGGTCACGCTGTGTACCCCCTAATTGACCTATAATTATTTCCTGTGGTAGGGTACACTATTACCCTGTAATATAATACGTGGTCCAATTTAAAAATTATAGGTCAATATTAAGGTCCGATACCGTGCCGTTAGTTAACATAGAAAAGTGTCTTCGTATTTCCTTGTTTTAATGCACTATTTAAAATATACATAGTGTACCCCCTAATTGACCTATAATTATTTCCTGTGGTAGGGTACACTATTACCCTGTAATATAATACCTGGTCAAATTTAAATATTATGGGTCAATATTAAGGTCTGATATTGCGCCTTACGTTAGTTAACCATTGAAAGATGTCTTTGAATTTTTAAAAGTATTTTAGAAAGCTTATTTCTTCATTTTAAGCTTCTCAGAACACTCTATATCGCATAGGGCATACATAGTAAAATTTAGGGTCACGCTGTGTACCCCCTAATTGACCTATAATTATTTCCTGTGGTAGGGTACACTATAACCCTGTAATATAATACGTGGTCCAATTTATAAATTATAGGTCAATATTAAGGTCCGATACCGTGCCGTTAGTTAACATAGAAAAATGTCTTTGAATTTTTAAAGCATTTTAGAACGCTTATTTCCTCATTTTAAGCTTCTCAGAACACTTTATTTCGCATAGGCATACATTGTAAACTTTAGGGTCACGCTGTGTACCCCCTAATTGACCTATAATTATTTCCTGTGGTAGGGTACACTATAACCCTGTAATATAATACGTGGTCCAATTTATAAATTATAGGTCAATATTAAGGTCCGATACCGTGCCGTTAGTTAACATAGAAAAGTGTCTTCGAATTTCCTTGTTTTAATTGCACTATTTAAAATATACATAGTGTACCCCCTAATTGACCTATCATTATTTCCTGTGGTAGGGTACACTATTACCCTGTAATATAATACCTGGTCCAATTTAAATAATATGGGTCAATATTAAGGTCTGATACCGTGCCGTTAGTTAACATTGAAAAATGTCTTTGAATTTTTAAAGCATTTTAGAACACTTATTTCCTCATTTTAAGCTTCTCAGATCACTTTATTTCGCATAGGCATACATTGTAACTTTAGGTCCCGCTGTGTACCCCCTAATTGACCTATAATTATTTCCTGTGGTAGGGCACACTATAACCCTGTAATATAATACGTGGTCCAATTTAAAAGTATATGTCAATATTAAGGTCCGATACCGTGCCGTTAGTTAACATAGAAAAGTGTCTTCGTATTTCCTTGTTTTAATGCACTATTTTAAATATACATAGTGTACCCCCTAATTGACCTATAATTATTTCCTGTCGTACGGTACTTTATTACCCTGTAATATAATACCTGGTCCAATTTAAATAATATCGGTCAATATTAAGGTCTGATATTGCGCCTTGCGTTAGTTAACCATTGAAAGATGTCTTTGAATTTTTAAAGCATTTTAGAAAGCTTATTTCTTCATTTTAAGCTTCTCAGAACACTCTATTTCGCATAGGCATACATAGTAAACTTTGGGGTCACGCTGTGTACCCCCTAATTAACCTATAATTTATTTCCTGTGGTAGGGTGCACTATTACCCTGTAATATAATACGTGGTCCAATTTAAAAATTTTAGGTCAATATTAAGGTCCGATACCCTACCGTTAGTTAACATAGAAAAGAGTCTTCGTATTTCCTTGTTTTAATGCACTATTTAAAATATACATAGTGAACCCCCTAATTGACCTATAATTATTTCCTGTTGTAGGGTACACTATTACCCTGTAATATAATACCTGGTCCAATTTAAATATTATGGTTCCATATTAAGGTCTGATATCGCGCCTTGCGTTAGTTAACCATTGAAAGATGTCTTTGAATTTTTAAAGCATTATAGAACGCTTATTTCTTCATTTTAAGCTTCTCAGAACCCCTTATTTCGCATAGGCATACATAGTAAACTTTAGGGTCACGCTGTGTACCCCCTAATTGACCTATAATTATTTTCTGTGGTAGGGTACACTATCACCCTGTGATATAATACGTGGTCCAATTTAAAAATTATAGGTCAATATTAAGGTCCGATACCGTGCCGTTAGTTAACATAGAAAAGTGTCTTCGTTTTTCCTTGTTTTAATGCACTATTTAAAAATATACATAGTGTACCCCTAATTGACCTATAATTATTTCCTGTGGTAGGGTACACTATTACCCTGTAATATAATACCTGGTCCAATTTAAATGATATGGGTCAATATTAAGGTCTGATATTGCGCCTTGCGTTAGTTAACCATTGAAAGATGTCTTTGAATTTTTAAAGCATTTTAGAACGCTTATTTCTTCATTTTAAGCTTCTCAGAACACTTTATATCGCATAGGCATACATAGTAAAATTTAGGGTCACGCTGTGTCCCCCTAAATGACATATATTTATTTCCTGTGGTAGGGTACACTATTACCCTGTAATATAATACGTGGTCCAATTTAAATAATATGGGTCAATATTAAGGTCTGATACCGTGCCGTTAGTTAACATTGAAAAATGTCTTTGAATTTTAAAGCAATTTAGAACGCTTATTTCCTCATTTTAAGCTTCTCAGAACACTTTATTTCGCATAGGCATACATAGTAAACTTTAGGGTCCCGCTGTGTACCCCCTAATTGACCTATAAGTATTTTCTGTTTTAGGGTACACTATCACCCTGTAATATAATACGTGGAGCAATTTAAAAATTATAGGTCAATATTAAGGTCCGATACCGTGCCGTTAGTTAACATAGAAAAGTGTCTTCGTATTTCCCTGTTTTAATGCACTATTAAAATATACATAGTGTACCCCCTAATTGACCTATAATTATTTCCTGTGGTAGGGTACAACAATTACCCTGTAATATAATACCTGGTCCAATTTAAATATTATGGGTCAATAATTAAGGTCTGATATCGCGCCTTGCGTTAGTTAACCATTGAAAGATGTCTTTGAATTTTTAAAGCATTTTAGAACGCTTATTTCTTCATTTTAAGCTTCTCAGAACACGCTATTTCGCATAGGCATACATAGTAAACTTTAGGTTCACGCTGTGTACCCCCTAATCGACCTATAATTATTTCCTGTGGGTACACTATTACCCTGTAATATAATACGTGGTCCAATTTAAAAATTATAGGTCCAATATTAAGGTCCGATACCGTGCCGTTAGTTAGCATAGAAAAATGTCTTTGAATTTTTAAAGCATTTTAGAACGTTTATTTCCTCATTTAAGCTTCTCAGAACACTTTATTTCGCATAGGCATACATAGTAAACTTTAGGGTCACGCTGTGTACCCCCTAATTGACCTATAATTATTTCCTGTGGTAGGGTACACTATTACCCTGTAATATAATTCGTGGTCCAATTTAGAAAATTATAGGTCAATATTAAGGTCCGATACCGTGCCGTTAGTTAACATAGAAAAAGTATCTTCGTATTTCCTTGTTTAATGCACTATTTAAAATATACATAGTGTACCCCCTAATTGACCTATAATTATTTCCTGTTGTAGGGTACACTATTACCCTGTAATATAATACCTGGTCCAATTTAAATATTATGGTTCCATATTAAGGTCTGATATCGCGCCTTGCGTTAGTTAACCATTGAAAGATGTCTTTGAATTTTTAATGCATTTTAGAACGCTTATTTCTTCATTTTAAGCTTCTCAGAACACTCTATTTCGCATAGGCATACATAGTAAACTTTAGGTTCACGCTGTGTACCCCCTAATTGACCTATAATTATTTCCAGTGGTAGGGTACAACTATTACCGTGTAATATAATACGTGGAGCAATTTAAAAATTATAGGTCAATATTAAGGTCCGATACCGTGCCGTTAGTTAACATAGAAAAGTGTCTTCGTATTTCCCTGTTTTAATGCACTATTTAAAATATACATAGTGTACCCCCTAATTGACCTATAATTATTTCCTGTGGTAGGGTACACAATTACCCTGTAATATAATACCTGGTCCAATTTAAATATTATGGGTCAATATTAAGGTCTGATATCGCGCCTTGCGTTAGTTAACCATTGAAAGATGTCTTTGAATTTTTAAGCATTTAGAACGCTTATTTCTTCATTTTAAGCTTCTCAGAACACTCTATTTCGCATAGGCATACATAGTAAAATTAGGGTCACGCTGTGTCCCCCCTAAATGACATATATTTATTTCCTGTGGTAGGGTACTATTACCCTGTAATATAATACTGGTCCAATTTAAATATTATAGGTCAATATTAAGGTCTGACACCGTGCTGTTAGTTAACATAGAAAAATGTCTTTGAATTTTTAAAGCATTTTAGAACGCTTATTTCCTCATTTTAAGCTTCTCAGAACACTTTATTTCGCATAGGCATACATTGTAAACTTTAGGGTCACGCTGTGTACCCCCTAATTGACCTATAATTATTTCCTGTGGTAGAGGTACACTATAACCCTGTAATATAATACGTGGTCCAATTTATAAATTATAGGTCAATATTAAGGTCCGATACCGTGCCGTTAGTTAACATAGAAAAGTGTCTTCGAATTTCCTTGTTTAATGCACTATTTAAAATATACATAGTGTACCACCCTAATTGACCTATCATTATTTCCTGTGGTAGGGTACACTATTACCCTGTAATATAATACCTGGTCCAATTTAAATAATATGGGTCAATATTAAGGTCTGATACCGTGCCGTTAGTTAACATTGAAAAATGTCTTTGAATTTTTAAAGCATTTTAGAACGCTTATTTCCTCATTTTAAGCTTCTCAGAACACTTTATTTCGCATAGGCATACATGTAAACTTTAGGGTCCCGCTGTGTACCCCCTAATTGACCTATAGATTATTTCCTGTGGTAGGGCACACTATAACCCTGTAATATAATATACGTGGTCCAATTTAAAAAGTATATGTCAATATTAAGGTCCGATACCGTGCCGTTAGTTAACATAGAAAAGTGTCTTCGTATTTCCTTGTTTTATGCACTATTTAAAATATACATAGTGTACCCCCTAATTGACCTATAATTATTTCCTGTGGTACGGTACTTTATTACCCTGTAATATAATACCTGGTCCAATTTAAATAATATGGGTCAATATTAAGGTCTGATATTGCGCCTTGCGTTAGTTAACCATTGAAAGATGTCTTTGAATTTTTAAAGCATTTTAGAACGCTTATTTCCTCATTTAAGCTTCTCAGAACACTTTATTTCGCATAGCATACATAGTAAACTTTAGGGTCACACTGTGTACCCCCTAATTGACCTATAATTATTTCCTGTGGTTGGGTACACTATTACCCTGTAATATAATACGTGGTCCAATTTAAAAATTATGGGTCAATATTAAGGTCCGATACCGTGCCGTTAGTTAACATAGAAAAGTGTCTTCGTATTTCCTTGTTTTAATGCACAATTTAAAATATACATAGTGTACCCCCTAATTGACCTATAATTATTTCCTGTGGTAGGGTACACTATTACCCTGTAATATAATACCTGGTCCAATTTAAATATTATGGGTCAATATTAAGGTCTGATATTGCGCCTTGCGCTAGTTAACCATTGAAAAGATGTCTTTGAATTTTTAAAGCATTTTAGAACGCTTATTTCTTCATTTTAAGCTTCTCAGAACACTCTATTTCGTATAAGCATACATAGTAAAATTTAGGTCACGCTGTGTACCCCCTAAATGACCTATAAATATTTCCTGTAATATAATACGTGGTCCAATGTAAAAATTATAGGTCAATATTAAGTTCCGATACCGTGCCGTTAGTTAACATTGAAAAATGTCTTCGTATTTCCTTGTTTTAATGCACTATTTAAAATTATACATAGTGTACCCCCTAATTGACCTATAATTATTTCCTGTGGTAGGGTACACTATTACCCTGTAATACAATACCTTGTTCAATTTAAATATTATGGGTCAATATTAAGGTTTGATATTGCGCCTTGCGTTAGTTAACCATTGAAAGATGTCTTTGAATTTTTAAAGCATTTTAGAACGCTTATTTCTTCATTTTAAGCTTCTCAGAACACTTTATTTCGCATAGGCATACATAGTAAACTTTAGGGTCACGCTGTGTACCCCCTAATTCGACCTATAATTATTTCCTGTGGTAGGGTACACTATTACCCTGTAATATAATAGGTGGTCCAATTTAAAAATTATAGGTCAATATTAAGGTCCGATACCGTGCCGTTAGTTAGCATAGAAAAATGTCTTTGAATTTTAAAAGCATTTTAGAACGCTTATTTCCTCATTTTAAGCTTCTCAGAACACTTTATTTCGCATAGGCATACATAGTAAACTTTAGGGTCACACTGTGTACCCCCTAATTGACCTATAATTATTTCCTGTGGTTGGGTACACTATTACCCTGTAATATAATACGTGGTCCAATTTAAAAATTATGGGTCAATATTAAGGTCCGATACCGTGCCGTTAGTTAACATAGAAAAGTGTCTTCGTATTTCCTTGTTTTAATGCACAATTTAAAATATACATAGTGTACCCCCTAATTGACCTATAATTATTTCCTGTGGTAGGGTACACTATTACCCTGTAATACAATACCTTGTTCAATTTAAATATTATGGGTCAATATTAAGGTTTGATATTGCGCCTTGCGTTAGTTAACCATTGAAAGATGTCTTTGAATTTTTAAAGCATTTTAGAACGCTTATTTCTTCATTTTAAGCTTCTCAGAACACTTTATTTCGCATAGGCATACATAGTAAACTTTAGGGTCACGCTGTGTACCCCCTAATTGACCTATAATTATTTCCTGTGGTAGGGTACACTATTACCCTGTAATATAATAGGTGGTCCAATTTAAAAATTATAGGTCAATATTAAGGTCCGATACCGTGCCGTTAGTTAGCATAGAAAAATGTCTTTGAATTTTAAAAGCATTTTAGAACGCTTATTTCCTCATTTTAAGCTTCTCAGAACACTTTATTTCGCATAGGCATACATAGTAAACTTTAGGTCACACTCTGTACCCCCTAATTGACCTATAATTATTTCCTGTTTTAGGGTACACTATTACCCTGTAATATAATACCTGGTCCAATTTAAATATTATGGGTCAATATTAAGGTCTGATATTGCGCCTTGCGTTAGTTAACCATTGGAAGATGTCTTTGAATTTTTAAAGCATTTTAGAACGCTTATTTCTTCTTTTAAGCATCTCAGAACACTCTATTTTGCATAGGCATACATAGTAAAATTTAGGGTCACGTTGTGTACCCCCTAAAATGACCTATAATTATTTCCTGTGGTAGGGTACACTATTACCCTGTAATATAATACGTGGTCCAATTTAAAAATTATAGGTCAATATTAAGGTCCGATACCGTGCCGTTAGTTAACATAGAAAAATGTCTTTGAATTTTAAAGCATTTTAGAACGCTTATTTCCTCATTTTAAGCTTCTCAGAACACTTTATTTCGCATAGGCATACATAGTAAACTTTAGGGTCACGCTGTGTACCCCCTAATTGACCTATAATATTTCCTTTGGTAGGGTACACTATTACCCTGTAATATAATACCTGTTCCAATTTAAATTTTATGGGTCAATATTAAGGTCTGATATTGCGCCTTGCGTTAGTTAACCATTGAAAGATGTCTTTTGAATTTTTAAAGCATTTTAGAACGCTTATTTCTTCATTTTAAGCTTCTCAGAACACTCTATTTCGCATCGGCATACATAGTAAAATTTAGGGTCACGCTGTGTACCCCCTAAATGACCTATAATTATTTCCTGTGTAGGGTCAACTATTACCCTGTAATATAATACGTGGTCCAATTTAAAAATTATAGGTCAATATTAAGTTCCGATACCGTGCCGTTAGTTAACATTGAAAACTGTCTTCGTATTTCCTTGTTTTAATGCACTATTTAAAATATACATAGTGTACCCCCTAATTGACCTATAATTATTTCCTGTGGTAGGGTACACTATTACCCTGTAATATAATAGGTGGTCCAATTTAAAAATTATAGGTCCAATATTAAGGTCCGATACCGTGCCGTTAGTTAGCATAGAAAAATGTCTTTGATTTTAAAAGCATTTTAGAACGCTTATTTCCTCATTTTAAGCTTCTCAGAACACTTTATTTCGCATAGGCATACATAGTAAACTTAGGGTCACACTGTGTACCCCCTAATTGACCTATAATTATTTCCTTTGGAAGGGTACATGATTACCCTGTAATATAATACCTGGTCCAATTTAAATATTATGGGGTCAATATTAAGGTCTGATATTGCGCCTTGCGTTATTTAACCATTGAAAGATGTCTTTGAATTTTTAAAGCATTTTAGAACGCTTATTTCTTCATTTAAGCTTCTCAGAACACTCTATTCGCATAGGCATACATAGTAAAATTTAGGGTCACGCTGTGTACCCTAAATGACCTATAATTATTTCCTGTGGTAGGGTACACTATTACCCTGTAATATAATACGTGGTCCAATTTAAAAATTATAGGTCAATATTAAGTTCCGATACCGTGCCGTTAGTTAACATTGAAAACTGTCTTCGTATTTCCTTGTTTAATGCACTATTTAAAAATATCATAGTGTACCCCCTAATTGACCTATAATTATTTCCTGTGGTAGGGTACACTATTACCCTGTAATATAATAGGTGGTCCAATTTAAAAATTATAGGTCAATATTAAGGTCCGATACCGTGCCGTTAGTTAGCATAGAAAAATGTCTTTGAATTTTAAAAGCATTTTAGAACGCTTATTTCCTCATTTTAAGCTTCTCAGAACACTTTATTTCGCATAGGCATACATAGTAAACTTTAGGGTCACACTGTGTACCCCCTAATTGACCTATAATTATTTCCTTTGGAAGGGTACATGATTACCCTGTAATATAATACCTGGTCCAATTTAAATATTATGGGTCAATATTAAGGTCTGATATTGCGCCTTGCGTTATTTAACCATTGAAAGATGTCTTTGAATTTTTAAAGCATTTTAGAACGCTTATTTCTTCATTTTAAGCTTCTCAGAACACTCTATTTCCCATAGGCATACATAGTAAAATTTAGGATCACGCTGTGTACCCCCTAAATGACCTATAATTATTTCCTGTGGTAGGGTACACTATTACCCTGTAATATAATACGTGGTCCAATTTAAAAATTATAGGTCAATATTAATTTCCGATACCGTGCCGTTAGTTAACATAGAAAAGTGTCTTCGTATTCATTGTTTTAATGCACTATTTAAAATATACATAGTGTACCCCCTAATTGACCTATAATTATTTCCTGTGGTAGGGTACACTATTACCCTGTAATATAATACCTGGTCCAATTTAAATATTATGGGTCAATATTAAGGTCTGATATTGCGCCTTGCGTTAGTTAACCATTGAAAGATGTCTTTGAATTTTTAAAGCATTTTTGAACGCTTATTTCTTCATTTTAAGCATCTCAGAACACTCTATTCGCATAGGCATACATAGTAAAATTTAGGGTCACGCTGTGTACCCCCTAAATGACCTATAATTATTTCCTGTGGTAGGGTACACTATTACCCTGTAATATAATACGTGGTCCATTTTAAAAATTATAGGTCAATATTAAGGTCCGATACCGTGCCGTTAGTTAACATAGAAAAATGTCTTTGAATTTTTAAAGCATTTTAGAGCGCTTATTTCCTCATTTTAAGCTTCTCAGAACACTTTATTTCGCATAGGCATACATAGTAAACTTTAGGGTCACGCTGTGTACCCCCTAATTGACCTATAATTATTTCCTTTGGTAGGGTACACTATTACCCTGTAATATAATACCTGGTCCAATTTAAATTTTATGGTCAATATTAAGGTCTGATATTGCGCCTTGCGTTAGTTAACCATTGAAAGATGTCTTTGAATTTTTAAAGCATTTTAGAACGCTTATTTTCTTCATTTTAAGCTTCTCAGAACACTCTATTTCGCATAGGCATACATAGTAAAAGTTAGGGTCACGCTGTGTACCCCCTAAATGACCTATAATTATTTCCTGTGGTAGGGTACACTATTACCCTGTAATATAATACGTGGTCCAATTTAAAAATTATAGGTCAATATTAAGTTCCGATACCGTGCCGTTAGTTAACATTGAAAACTGTCTTCGTATTTCCTTGTTTTAATGCACTATTTAAAATATACATAGTGTACCCCCTAATTGACCTATAAATATTTCCTGTGGTAGGGTACACTATTACCCTGTAATACAATACCTTGTTCAATTTAAATATTATGGGTCAATATTAAGGTTTGATATTGCGCCTTGCGTAAGTTAACCATTGAAAGATGTCTTTGAATTTTTAAAGCATTTTAGAACGCTTATTTCTTCATTTTAAGCTCTCAGAACACTTTATTTCGCATAGGCATACATAGTAAACTTTAGGGTCTCGCTGTGTACCCCCTAATTGACCTATAATTATTTCCTGGGTAGGGTACACTATTACCCTGTAATATAATAGGTGGTCCAATTTAAAAATTATAGGTCAATATTAAGGTCCGATACCGTGCCGTTAGTTAGCATAGAAAAATGTCTTTGAATGTTTAAAGCATTTTAGAACGCTTATTTCCTCATTTTAAGCTTCTCAGAACACTTTATTTCGCATAGGCATACATAGTAAACTTTAGGGTCACACTGTGTACCCCCTAATTGACCTATAATTATTTCCTTTGGAAGGGTACACTATTACCCTGTAATATAATACCTGGTCCAATTTAAATATTATGGGTCAATATTAAGATCTGATATTGCGCCTTGCGTTATTTAACCATTGAAAGATGTCCTTTGAATTTTTAAAGCATTTTAGAACGCTTATTTCTTCATTTTAAGCTTCTCAGAACACTCTATTTCCCATAGGCATACATAGTAAAATTTAGGGTCACGCTGTGTACCCCCTAAATGACCTATAATTATTTCCTGTGGTAGGGTACACTATTACCCTGTAATATAATACGTGGTCCAATTTAAAAATTATAGGTCAATATTAAGTTCCGATACCGTGCCGTTAGTTAACATTGAAAAATGTCTTCGTATTTCCTTGTTTTAATGCACTATTTAAAATACACATAGTGTACCCCTTAATTGACCTATAATTATTTCCTGTGGTAGGGTACACTATTACCCTGTAATACAATACCTGGTTCAATTTAAATATTATGGGTCAATATTAAGGTTTGATATTGCGCCTTGCGTTAGTTAACCATTGAAAGATGTCTTTGAATTTTTAAAGCATTTTAGAACGCTTATTTCTTCATTTTAAGCTTCTCAGAACACTTTATTTCGCATAGGCATACATAGTAAACTTTAGGGTCACGCTGTGTACCCCTAATTGACCTATAATTATTTCCTGTGGTAGGGTACACTATTACCCTGTAATATAATAGGTGGTCCAATTTAAAAATTATAGGTCAATATTAAGGTCCGATACCGTGCCGTTGGTTAGCATAGAAAAATGTCTTTGAATTTTTAAAGCATTTTAGAACGCTTATTTCCTCATTTTAAGCTTCTCAGAACACTTTATTTCGCATAGGCATACATAGTAAACTTTAGGGTCACTCTGCGTACCCCCTAATTGACCTATAATTATTTCCTGTGGTAGGGTACACTATAACCCTGTAATATAATACGTGGTCCAATTTAAAAATTATAGGTCAATATTAATTTCCGATACCGTGCCGTTAGTTAACATAGAAAAGTGTCTTCGTATTTCCTTGTTTTAATGCACTATTTAAAATATACATAGTGTACCCCCTAATTGACCTATAATTATTTCCTGTGGTAGGGTACGCTATTACCCTGTAATATAATACCTGGTCCAATTTAAATATTATGGGTCAATATTAAGGTCTGATATTGCGCCTTGCGTTAGTTAACCATTGAAAGATGTCTTTGAATTTTTAAAGCATTTTTGAACGCATATTTCTTCATTTTAAGCATCTCAGAACACTCTATTTCGCATAGGCATACATAGTAAAATTTAGGGTCACGCTGTGTACCCCCTAAATGACCTATAATTATTTCCTGTGGTAGGGTACATTATTACCCTGTAATATAATACGTGGTCCAATTTAAAAATTATAGGTCAATATTAAGGTCCGATACCGTGCCGTTAGTTAACATAGAAAAATGTCTTTGAATTTTTAAAGCATTTTAGAACGCTTATTTCCTCATTTTAAGCTTCTCAGAACACTTTATTTCGCATAGGCATACATAGTAAAATTTAGGGTCACGCTGTGTACCCCCTAAATGACCTATAATTAATTCCTGTGGTAGGGTACACTATTACCCTGTAATATAATACGTGGACCAATGTAAAAATTATAGGTCAATATTAAGTTCCGATACCGTGCCGTTAGTTAACATTGAAAAATGTCTTCGTATTTCCTTGTTTTAATGCACTATTTAAAATATACATAGTGTACCCCCTAATTGACCTATAATTATTTCCTGTGGTAGGGTACACTATTACCCTGTAATACAATACCTTGTTCAATTTAAATATTATGGGTCAATATTAAGGTTTGATATTGCGCCTTGCGTTAGTTAACCATTGAAAGATGTCTTTGAATTTTTAAAGCATTTTAGAACGCTTATTTCTTCATTTTAAGCTTCTCAGAACACTTTATTTCGCATAGGCATACATAGTAAACTTTAGGGTCACGCTGTGTACCCCCTAATTGACCTATAATTATTTCCTGTGGTAGGGTACACTATTACCCTGTAATATAATAGGTGGTCCAATTTAAAAATTATAGGTCAATATTAAGGTCCGATACCGTGCCGTTAGTTAGCATAGAAAAATGTCTTTGAATTTTAAAAGCATTTTAGAACGCTTATTTCCTCATTTTAAGCTTCTCAGAACACTTTATTTCGCATAGGCATACATAGTAAAATTTAGGGTCACACTGTGTACCCCCTAATTGACCTATAATTATTTCCTGTGGTAGGGTACACTATTACCCTGTAATATAATACGTGGTCCAATTTAAAAATTATGGGTCAATATTAAGGTCCAATACCGTGCAGTTAGTTAACATAGAAAAGTGTCTGCGTATTTCCTTGTTTTAATGCACAATTTAAAATATACATAGTGTACCCCCTAATTGACCTATAATTATTTCCTGTGGTAGGGTACACTATTACCCTGTAATATAATACCTGGTCCAATTTAAATATTATGGGTCAATATTAAGGTCTGATATTGCGCCTTGCGCTAGTTAACCATTGAAAGATGTCTTTGAATTTTTAAAGCATTTTAGAACGCTTATTTCATCATTTTAAGCTTCTCAGAACACTCTATTTCGCATAAGCATACATAGTAAAATTTAGGGTCACGCTGTGTACCCCCTAAATGACCTATAAATATTTCCTGTGGTAGGGTACACTATTACCCTGTAATATAATACGTGGTCCAATTTAAAAATTATAGATCAATATTAAGGTCCGATACCGTGCCGTTAGTTAACATTGAAAAATGTCTTTGAATTTTTAAAGCATTTTAGAACGCTTATTTTCTCATTTTAAGCTTCTCAGAACACTTTATTTCGCATAGGCATACATAGTAAACTTTAGGGTCACGCTGTGTACCCCCTAATTGACCTATAATTATTTCCTGTGGTAGGGTACACTATTACCCTGTAATATAATACGTGGTCCAATTTAAAAATTATGGGTCAATATTAAGGTCCGATACCGTGCCGTTAGTTAACATAGAAAAGTGTCTTCGTATTTCCTTGTTTTAATGCACAATTTAAAATATACATAGTGTACCCCCTAATTGACCTATAATTATTTCCTGTGGTAGGGTACACTATTACCCTGTAATATAATACCTGGTCCAATTTAAATATTATGGGTCAATATTAAGGTCTGATATTGCGCCTTGCGCTAGTTAACCATTGAAAGATGTCTTTGAATTTTTAAAGCATTTTAGAACGCTTATTTCTTCATTTTAAGCTTCTCAGAACACTCTATTTCGCATAAGCATACATAGTAAAATTTAGGGTCACGCTGTGTACCCCCTAAATGACCTATAAATATTTCCTGTGGTAGGGTACACTATTACCCTGTAATATAATACCTGGTCCAATTTAAATATTATGGGTCAATATTAAGGTCTGATATTGCGCCTTGCGTTAGTTAACCATTGAAAGATGTCTTTGAATTTTTAAAGCATTTTTGAATGCATATTTCTTCATTTTAAGCATCTCAGAACACTCTATTTCGCATAGGCATACATAGTGTAAAATTTAGGGTCACGCTGTGTACCCCCTAAATGACCTATAATTATTTCCTGTGGTAGGGTACATTATTACCCTGTAATATAATACGTGGTCCAATTTAAAAATTATAGGTCAATATTAAGGTCCGATACCGTGCCGTTAGTTAACATAGAAAAATGTCTTTGAATTTTTAAAGCATTTTAGAACGCTTATTTCCTCATTTTAAGCTTCTCAGAACACTTTATTTCGCATAGGCATACATAGTAAAATTTAGGGTCACGCTGTGTACCCCCTAAATGACCTATAATTAATTCCTGTGGTAGGGTACACTATTACCCTGTAATATAATACGTGGTCCAATGTAAAAATTATAGGTCAATATTAAGTTCCGATACCGTGCCGTTAGTTAACATTGAAAAATGTCTTCGTATTTCCTTGTTTTAATGCACTATTTAAAATATACATAGTGTACCCCCTAATTGACCTATAATTATTTCCTGTGGTAGGGTACACTATTACCCTGTAATACAATACCTTGTTCAATTTAAATATTATGGGTCAATATTAAGGTTTGATATTGCGCCTTGCGTTAGTTAACCATTGAAAGATGTCTTTGAATTTTTAAAGCATTTTAGAACGCTTATTTCTTCATTTTAAGCTTCTCAGAACACTTTATTTCGCATAGGCATACATAGTAAACTTTAGGGTCACGCTGTGTACCCCCTAATTGACCTATAATCATTTCCTGTGGTAGGGTACACTATTACCCTGTAATATAATAGGTGGTCCAATTTAAAAATTATAGGTCAATATTAAGGTCCGATACCGTGCCGTTAGTTAGCATAGAAAAATGTCTTTGAATTTTAAAAGCATTTTAGAACGCTTATTTCCTCATTTTAAGCTTCTCAGAACACTTTATTTCGCATAGGCATACATAGTAAACTTTAGGGTCACACTGTGTACCCCCTAATTGACCTATAATTATTTCCTGTGGTAGGGTACACTATTACCCTGTAATATAATACGTGGTCCAATTTAAAAATTATGGGTCAATATTAAGGTCCGATACCGTGCCGTTAGTTAACATAGAAAAGTGTCTTCGTATTTCCTTGTTTTAATGCACAATTTAAAATATACATAGTGTACCCCCTAATTGACCTATAATTATTTCCTGTGGTAGGGTACACTATTACCCTGTAATATAATACCTGGTCCAATTTAAATATTATGGGTCAATATTAAGGTCTGATATTGCGCCTTGCGCTAGTTAACCATTGAAAGATGTCTTTGAATTTTTAAAGCATTTTAGAACGCTTATTTCTTCATTTTAAGCTTCTCAGAACACTCTATTTCGCATAAGCATACATAGTAAAATTTAGGGTCACGCTGTGTACCCCCTAAATGACCTATAAATATTTCCTGTGGTAGGGTACACTATTACCCTGTAATATAATACGTGGTCCAATTTAAAAATTATAGGTCAATATTAAGGTCCGATACCGTGCCGTTAGTTAACATTGAAAAATGTCTTTGAATTTTTAAAGCATTTTAGAACGCTTATTTCCTCATTTTAAGCTTCTCAGAACACTTTATTTCGCATAGGCATACATAGTAAACTTTAGGGTCACGCTGTGTACCCCCTAATTGACCTATAATTATTTCCTGTTGTAGGATACACTATAACCCTGTAATATAATACGTGGTCCAATTTAAAAATTATAGGTCAATATTAAGGTCCGATACCGTGCCGTTAGTTAACATAGAAAAGTGTCTTCGTATTTCCTTGTTTTAATGCACTATTTAAAATATACATAGTGTACCCCTAATTGACCTATAATTATTTCCTGTGGTAGGGTACACTATTACCCTGTAATACAATACCTGGTTCAATTTAAATATTATGGGTCAATATTAAGGTTTGATATTGCGCCTTGCGTTAGTTAACCATTGAAAGATGTCTTTGAATTTTTAAAGCATTTTAGAATGCTTATTTCTTCATTTTAAGCTTCTCAGAACACTTTATTTCGCATAGGCATACATAGTAAACTTTAGGGTCACGCTGTGTACCCCCTAATTGACCTATAATTATTTCCATTGGTAGGGTACACTATTACCCTGTAATATAATAGGTGGTCCAATTTAAAAATTATAGGTCAATATTAAGGTCCGATACCGTGCCGTTAGTTAGCATAGAAAAATGTCTTTGAATTTTTAAAGCATTTTAGAACGCTTATTTCCTCATTTTAAGCTTCTCAGAACACTTTATTTCGCATAGGCATACATAGTAAACTTTAGGGTCACTCTGCGTACCCCCTAATTGACCTATAATTATTTCCTGTGGTAGAGTACACTATAACCCTGTAATATAATACGTGGTCCAATTTAAAAATTATAGGTCAATATTAAGGTCCGATACCGTGCCGTTAGTTAACATAGAAAAGTGTCTTCGTATTTCCTTGTTTTAATGCACTATTTTAAATATACATAGTGTACCCCCTAATTGACCTATAATTATTTCCCGTGGAAGGGTACACTATTACCCTGTAATATAATACCTGGTCCAATTTAAATATTATGGGTCAATATTAAGGTCTGATATTGCGCCTTGCGTTAGTTAACCATTGAAAGATGTCTTTGAATTTTTAAAGCATTTTAGAACGCTTATTTCTTCATTTTAAGCTTCTCAGAACACTTTATTTCGCATAGGCATACATAGTAAAATTTAGGGTCACGCTGTGTACCCCCTAAATGACCTATAATTATTTCCTGTGGTAGGGCACACTATTACCCTGTAATATAATACGTGGTCCAATTTAAAAATTATAGGTCAATATTAAGGTCCGATACCGTGCCGTTAGTTAACATAGAAAAATGTCTTTGAATTTTTAAAGCATTTTAGAACGCTTATTTCCTCATTTTAAGCTTCTCAGAACACTTTATTTCGCATAGGCATACATAGTAAACTTTAGGGTCACTCTGTGTACCCCCTAATTGACCTATAATTATTTCCTGTGGTAGGGTACACTATAACCCTGTAATATAATACGTGGTCCAGTTTAAAAATTATAGGTCAATATTAAGGTCCGATACCGTGCCGTTAGTTAACATAGAAAAGTGTCTTCGTATTTCCTTGTTTTAATGCACTATTTAAAATATACATAGTGTATCCCCTAATTGACCTATAATTATTTCCTGTGGTAGGGTACACTATTACCCTGTAATATAATACCTGGTCCAATTTAAATATTATGGGTCAATATTAAGGTCTGATATTGCGCCTTGCGTTAGTTAACCATTGAAAGTTGTCTTTGAATTTTTAAAGCATTTTAGAACGCTTATTTCTTCATTTTAAGCATCTCAGAACACTCTATTTCGCATAGGCATATATAGTAAACTTTAGGGTCACTCTGTGTACCCCCTAATTGACCTATAATTATTTCCTGTGGTAGGGTACACTATAACCCTGTAATATAATACGTGGTCAAATTTAAAAATTATAGGTCAATATTAAGGTCCGATACCGTGCCGTTAGTTAACATAGAAAAGTGTCTTCGTATTTCCTTGTTTTAATGCACTATTTAAAATATACATAGTGTACCCCCTAATTGACCTATAATTATTTCCTGTGGTAGGGTACACTATTACCCTGTAATATAATACCTGGTCCAATTTAAATATTATGGGTCAATATTAAGGTCTGATATTGCGCCTAGCGTTAGTTAACCATTGAAAGATGTCTTTAAATTTTTAAAGCATTTTAGAACGCTTATTTCTTCATTTTAAGCTTCTCAGAACACTTTATTTCGCATAGGCATACATAGTAAACTTTAGGGTCACGCTGTGTCCTAATTGACCTATAATTATTTCCTGTGGTAGGATACACTATAACCCTGTAATATAATACGTGGTCCAATTTAAAAATTATAGGTCAATATTAAGGTCCGATACCGTGCCGTTAGTTAACATAGAAAAGTGTCTTCGTATTTCCTTGTTTTAATGCACTATTTAAAATATACATAGTGTACCCCCTAATTGACCTATAATTATTTCCTGTGGAAGGGTACACTATTACCCTGTAATATAATACCTGGTCCAATTTAAATATTATGGGTCAATATTAAGGTCTGATATTGCGCCTTGCGTTAGTTAACCATTGAAAGATGTCTTTGAATTTTTAAAGCATTTTTGAACGCTTATTTCTTCATTTTAAGCATCTCAGAACACTCTATTTCGCATAGGCATACATAGTAAAATTTAGGGTCACGCTGTGTACCCCTTAAATGACCTATAAATATTTCCTGTGGTAGGGTACACTATTACCCTGTAATATAATACGTGGTCCAATTTAAAAATTATAGGTCAATATTAAGGTCCGATACCGTGCCGTTAGTTAACATAGAAAAATGTCTTTGAATTTTTAAAGCATTTTAGAACGCTTATTTCCTCATTTTAAGCTTCTCAAAACACTTTACTTCGCATAGGCATACATAGTAAAATTTAGGGTCACGCTGTGTACCCCCTAAATGACCTATAATTAATTCCTGTGGTAGGGTACACTATTACCCTGTAATATAATACGTGGTCCAATGTAAAAATTATAGGTCAATATTAAGTTCCGATACCGTGCTGTTAGTTAACATTGAAAAATGTCGTCGTATTTCCTTGTTTTAATGCACTATTTAAAATATACATAGTGTACCCCCTAATTGACCTATAATTATTTCCTGTGGTAGGGTACACTATTACCCTGTAATATAATACGTGGTCCAATTTAAAAATTATGGGTCAATATTAAGGTCCGATACCGTGCCGTTAGTTAACATAGAAAAGTGTCTTCGTATTTCCTTGTTTTAATGCACAATTTAAAATATACATAGTGTACCCCCTAATTGACCTATAATTATTTCCTGTGGTAGGGTACACTATTACCCTGTAATATAATACCTGGTCCAATTTAAATATTATGGGTCAATATTAAGGTCTGATATTGCGCCTTGCGCTAGTTAACCATTGAAAGATGTCTTTGAATTTTTAAAGCATTTTAGAACGCTTATTTCTTCATTTTAAGCTTCTCAGAACACTCTATTTCGCATAAGCATACATAGTAAAATTTAGGGTCACGCTGTGTACCCCCTAAATGACCTATAAATATTTCCTGTGGTAGGGTACACTATTACCCTGTAATATAATACCTGGTCCAATTTAAATATTATGGGTCAATATTAAGGTCTGATATTGCGCCTTGCGTTAGTTAACCATTGAATTTGAATTTTTAAAGCATTTTTGAACGCATATTTCTTCATTTTAAGCATCTCAGAACACTCTATTTCGCATAGGCATACATAGTGTAAAATTTAGGGTCACGCTGTGTACCCCCTAAATGACCTATAATTTTTTCCTGTGGTAGGGTACATTATTACCCTGTAATATAATACGTGGTCCAATTTAAAAATTATAGGACAATATTAAGGTCCGATACCGTGCCGTTAGTTAACATAGAAAAATGTCTTTGAATTTTTAAAGCATTTTAGAACGCTTATTTCCTCATTTTAAGCTTCTCAGAACACTTTATTTCGCATAGGCATACATAGTAAAATTTAGAGTCACGCTGTGTACCCCCTAAATGACCTATAATTAATTCCTGTGGTAGGGTACACTATTACCCTGTAATATAATACGTGGTCCAATGTAAAAATTATAGGTCAATATTAAGTTCCGATACCGTGCCGTTAGTTAACATTGAAAAATGTCTTCGTATTTCCTTGTTTTAATGCACTATTTAAAATATACATAGTGTACCCCCTAATTGACCTATAATTATTTCCTGTGGTAGGGTACACTATTACCCTGTAATACAATACCTTGTTCAATTTAAATATTATGGGTCAATATTAAGGTTTGATATTGCGCCTTGCGTTAGTTAACCATTGAAAGATGTCTTTGAATTTTTAAAGCATTTTAGAACGCTTATTTCTTCATTTTAAGCTTCTCAGAACACTTTATTTCGCATAGGCATACATAGTAAACTTTAGGGTCACGCTGTGTACCCCCTAATTGACCTATAATTATTTCCTGTGGTAGGGTACACTATTACCCTGTAATATAATAGGTGGTCCAATTTAAAAATTATAGGTCAATATTAAGGTCCGATACCGTGCCGTTAGTTAGCATAGAAAAATGTCTTTGAATTTTAAAAGCATTTTAGAACGCTTATTTCCTCATTTTAAGCTTCTCAGAACACTTTATTTCGCATAGGCATACATAGTAAACTTTAGGGTCACACTGTGTACCCCCTAATTGACCTATAATTATTTCCTGTGGTAGGGTACACTATTACCCTGTAATATAATACGTGGTCCAATTTAAAAATTATGGGTCAATATTAAGGTCCGATACCGTGCCGTTAGTTAACATAGAAAAGTGTCTTCGTATTTCCTTGTTTTAATGCACAATTTAAAATATACATAGTGTACCCCCTAATTGACCTATAATTATTTCCTGTGGTAGGGTACACTATTACCCTGTAATATAATACCTGGTCCAATTTAAATATTATGGGTCAATATTAAGGTCTGATATTGCGCCTTGCGCTAGTTAACCATTGAAAGATGTCTTTGAATTTTTAAAGCATTTTAGAACGCTTATTTCTTCATTTTAAGCTTCTCAGAACACTCTATTTCGCATAAGCATACATAGTAAAATTTAGGGTCACGCTGTGTACCCCCTAAATGACCTATAATTATTTCCATTGGTAGGGTACACTATTACCCTGTAATATAATAGGTGGTCCAATTTAAAAATTATAGGTCAATATTAAGGTCCGATACCGTGCCGTTAGTTAGCATAGAAAAATGTCTTTGAATTTTTAAAGCATTTTAGAACGCTTATTTCCTCATTTTAAGCTTCTCAGAACACTTTATTTCGCATAGGCATACATAGTAAACTTTAGGGTCACTCTGCGTACCCCCTAATTGACCTATAATTATTTCCTGTGGTAGAGTACACTATAACCCTGTAATATAATACGTGGTCCAATTTAAAAATTATAGGTCAATATTAAGGTCCGATACCGTGCCGTTAGTTAACATAGAAAAGTGTCTTCGTATTTCCTTGTTTTAATGCACTATTTAAAATATACATAGTGTACCCCCTAATTGACCTATAATTATTTCCTGTGGTAGGGTGCACTATTACCCTGTAATATAATACCTGGTCCAATTTAAATATTATGGGTCAATATTAAGGTCTGATATTGCGCCTTGCGCTAGTTAACCATTGAAAGATGTCTTTGAATTTTTAAAGCATTTTAGAACGCTTATTTCTTCATTTTAAGCTTCTCAGAACACTTTATTTCGCATAGGCATACATAGTAAAATTTAGGGTCACGCTGTGTACCCCCTAAATGACCTATAATTATTTCCTGTGGTAGGGCACACTATTACCCTGTAATATAATACGTGGTCCAATTTAAAAATTATAGGTCAATATTAAGGTCCGATACCGTGCCGTTAGTTAACATAGAAAAATGTCTTTGAATTTTTAAAGCATTTTAGAACGCTTATTTCCTCATTTTAAGCTTCTCAGAACACTTTATTTCGCATAGGCATACATAGTAAACTTTAGGGTCACTCTGCGTACCCCCTAATTGACCTATAATTATTTCCTGTGATAGGGTACACTATAACCCTGTAATATAATACGTGGTACAATTTACAAATTATAGGTCAATATTAAGGTCCGATACCGTGCCGTTAGTTAACATAGAAAAGTGTCTTCGTATTTGCTTGTTTTAATGCACTATTTAAAATATAAATAGTGTACCCCCTAATTGACCTATAATTATTTCCTGTGGTAGGGTACACTATTACCCTGTAATACAATACCTTGTTCAATTTAAATATTATGGGTCAATATTAAGGTTTGATATTGCGCCTTGCGTTAGTTAACCATTGAAAGATGTCTTTGAATTTTTAAAGCATTTTAGAACGCTTATTTCTTCATTTTAAGCTTCTCAGAACACTTTATTTCGCATAGGCATACATAGTAAACTTTAGGGTCACGCTGTGTACCCCCTAATTGACCTATAATTATTTCCTGTGGTAGGGTACACTATTACCCTGTAATATAATAGGTGGTCCAATTTAAAAATTATAGGTCAATATTAAGGTCCGATACCGTGCCGTTAGTTAGCATAGAAAAATGTCTTTGAATTTTTAAAGCATTTTAGAACGCTTATTTCCTCATTTTAAGCTTCTCAGAACACTTTATTTCGCATAGGCATACATAGTAAACTTTAGGGTCACTCTGCGTACCCCCTAATTGACCTATAATTATTTCCTGTGATAGGGTACACTATAACCCTGTAATATAATACGTGGTCCAATTTACAAATTATAGGTCAATATTAAGGTCCGATACCGTGCCGTTAGTTAACATAGAAAAGTGTCTTCGTATTTCCTTGTTTTAATGCACTATTTAAAATATAAATAGTGTACCCCCTAATTGACCTATAATTATTTCCTGTGGTAGGGTACACTATTTCCCTGTAATACAATACCTTGTTCAATTTAAATATTATGGGTCAATATTAAGGTTTGATATTGCGCCTTGCGTTAGTTAACCATTGAAAGATGTCTTTGAATTTTTAAAGCATTTTAGAACGCTTATTTCTTCATTTTAAGCTTCTCAGAACACTTTATTTCGCATAGGCATACATAGTAAACTTTAGGGTCACGCTGTGTACCCCCTAATTGACGTATAATTATTTCCTGTGGTAGGGTACACTATAACCCTGTAATATAATACGTGGTCCAATTTAAAAATTATAGGTCAATATTAAGGTCCGATACCGTGCCGTTAGTTAACATAGAAAAGTGTCTTCGTATTTTCTTGTTTTAATGCACTATTTAAAACATACATAGTGTACCCCCTAATTGACCTATAATTATTTCCTGTTGTAGGGTACACTATTACCCTGTAATATAATACCTGGTCCAATTGAAATATTATGGTTCCATATTAAGGTCTGATATCGCGCCTTGCGTTAGTTAACCATTGAAAGATGTCTTTGAATTTTTAAAGCATTTTAGAACGCTTATTTCTTCATTTTAAGCTTCTCAGAACACTCTATTTCGCATAGGCATACATAGTAAATTTTAGGGTCATGCTGTGTACCACCTAATTGACCTATAATTATTTCCTGTGGTAAGGTACACTATTACCCTGTAATATAATACGTGGTACAATTTAAAAATTATAGGTCAATATTAAGGTCCGATACCGTGCCGTTAGTTAACATAGAAAAGTGTCTTCGTATTTCCTTGTTTTAATGCACTATTTAAAATATACATAGTGTACCCCCTAATTGACCTATAATTATTTCCTGTGGTAGGGTGCACTATTACCCTGTAATATAATACCTGGTCCAATTTAAATATTATGGGTCAATATTAAGGTCTGATATTGCGCCTTGCGCTAGTTAACCATTGAAAGATGTCTTTGAATTTTTAAAGCATTTTAGAACGCTTATTTCTTCATTTTAAGCTTCTCAGAACACTTTATTTCGCATAGGCATACATAGTAAAATTTAGGGTCACGCTGTGTACCCCCTAAATGACCTATAATTATTTCCTTTGGTAGGGCACACTATTACCCTGTAATATAATACGTGGTCCAATTTAAAAATTATAGGTCAATATTAAGGTCCGATACCGTGCCGTTAGTTAACATAGAAAAATGTCTTTGAATTTTTAAAGCACTTTAGAACGCTTATTTCCTCATTTTAAGCTTCTCAGAACACTTTATTTCGCATAGGCATACATAGTAAACTTTAGGGTCACTCTGTGTACCCCCTAATTGACCTATAATTATTTCCTGTGGTAGGGTACACTATAACCCTGTAATATAATACGTGGTCCAGTTTAAAAATTATAGGTCAATATTAAGGTCCGATACCGTGCCGTTAGTTAACATAGAAAAGTGTCTTCGTATTTCCTTGTTTTAATGCACTATTTAAAATATACATAGTGTATCCCCTAATTGACCTATAATTATTTCCTGTGGTAGGGTACACTATTACCCTGTAATATAATACCTGGTCCAATTGAAATATTATGGTTCCATATTAAGGTCTGATATCGCGCCTTGCGTTAGTTAACCATTGAAAGATGTCTTTGAATTTTTAAAGCATTTTAGAACGCTTATTTCTTCATTTTAAGCTTCTCAGAACACTCTATTTCGCATAGGCATAAATAGTAAATTTTAGGGTCATGCTGTGAACCACTAATTGACCTATAATTATTTCCTGTGGTAAGGTACACTATTACCCTGTAATATAATACGTGGTACAATTTAAAAATTATAGGTCAATATTAAGGTCCGATACCGTGCCGTTAGTTAACATAGAAAAGTGTCTTCGTATTTCCTTGTTTTAATGCACTATTTAAAATATACATAGTGTATCCCCTAATTGACCTATAATTATTTCCTGTGGTAGGGTACACTATTACCCTGTAATATAATACCTGGTCCAATTTAAATATTATGGGTCAATATTAAGGTCTGATATTGCGCCTTGCGCTAGTTAACCATTGAAAGAAGTCTTTGAATTTTTAAAGCATTTTAGAACGCTTATTTCTTCATTTTAAGCTTCTCAGAACACTCTATTTCGCATAAGCATACATAGTAAAATTTAGGGTCACGCTGTGTACCCCCTAAATGACCTATAATTATTTCCTGTGGTAGGGCACACTATTACCCTGTAATATAATACGTGGTCCAATTTAAAAATTATAGGTCAATATTAAGGTCCGATACCGTGCCGTTAGTTAACATAGAAAAATGTCTTTGAATTTTTAAAGCACTTTAGAACGCTTATTTCCTCATTTTAAGCTTCTCAGAACACTTTATTTCGCATAGGCATACATAGTAAACTTTAGGGTCACTCTGTGTACCCCCTAATTGACCTATAATTATTTCCTGTGGTAGGGTACACTATAACCCTGTAATATAATACGTGGTCCAGTTTAAAAATTATAGGTCAATATTAAGGTCCGATATCGTGCCGTTATTTAACATAGAAAAGTGTCTTCGTATTTCCTTGTTTTACTGCACTATTTAAAATATACATAGTGTATCCCCTAATTGACCTATAATTATTTCCTGTGGTAGGGTACACTATTACCCTGTAATATAATACCTGGTCCAATTGAAATATTATGGTTCCATATTAAGGTCTGATATCGCGCCTTGCGTTAGTTAACCATTGAAAGATGTCTTTGAATTTTTAAAGCATTTTAGAACGCTTATTTCTTCATTTTAAGCTTCTCAGAACACTCTATTTCGCATAGGCATAAATAGTAAATTTTAGGGTCATGCTGTGTACCACCTAATTGACCTATAATTATTTCCTGTGGTAAGGTACACTATTACGCTGTAATATAATACGTGGTACAATTTAAAAATTATAGGTCAATATTAAGGTCCGATACCGTGCCGTTAGTTAACATAGAAAAGTGTCTTCGTATTTCCTTGTTTTAATGCACTATTTAAAATATACATAGTGTACCCCCTAATTGACCTATAATTATTTCCTGTGGTAGGGTGCACTATTACCCTGTAATATAATACCTGGTCCAATTTAAATATTATGGGTCAATATTAAGGTCTGATATTGCGCCTTGCGCTAGTTAACCATTGAAAGATGTCTTTGAATTTTTAAAGCATTTTAGAACGCTTATTTCTTCATTTTAAGCTTCTCAGAACACTTTATTTCGCATAGGCATACATAGTAAAATTTAGGGTCACGCTGTGTACCCCCTAAATGACCTATAATTATTTCCTGTGGTAGGGCACACTATTACCCTGTAATATAATACGTGGTCCAATTTAAAAATTATAGGTCAATATTAAGGTCCGATACCGTGCCGTTAGTTAACATAGAAAAATGTCTTTGAATTTTTAAAGCATTTTAGAACGCTTATTTCCTCATTTTAAGCTTCTCAGAACACTTTATTTCGCATAGGCATACATAGTAAACTTTAGGGTCACTCTGTGTACCCCCTAATTGACCTATAATTATTTCCTGTGGTAGGGTACACTATAACCCTGTAATATAATACGTGGTCCAGTTTAAAAATTATAGGTCAATATTAAGGTCCGATACCGTGCCGTTAGTTAACATAGAAAAGTGTCTTCGTATTTCCTTGTTTTAATGCACTATTTAAAATATACATAGTGTATCCCCTAATTGACCTATAATTATTTCCTGTGGTAGGGTACACTATTACCCTGTAATATAATACCTGGTCCAATTGAAATATTATGGTTCCATATTAAGGTCTGATATCGCGCCTTGCGTTAGTTAACCATTGAAAGATGTCTTTGAATTTTTAAAGCATTTTAGAACGCTTATTTCTTCATTTTAAGCTTCTCAGAACACTCTATTTCGCATAGGCATAAATAGTAAATTTTAGGGTCATGCTGTGTACCACCTAATTGACCTATAATTATTTCCTGTGGTAAGGTACACTATTACCCTGTAATATAATACGTGGTACAATTTAAAAATTATAGGTCAATATTAAGGTCCGATACCGTGCCGTTAGTTAACATAGAAAAGTGTCTTCGTATTTCCTTGTTTTAATGCACTATTTAAAATATACATAGTGTACCCCCTAATTGACCTATAATTATTTCCTGTGGTAGGGTGCACTATTACCCTGTAATATAATACCTGGTCCAATTTAAATATTATGGGTCAATATTAAGGTCTGATATTGCGCCTTGCGCTAGTTAACCATTGAAAGATGTCTTTGAATTTTTAAAGCATTTTAGAACGCTTATTTCTTCATTTTAAGCTTCTCAGAACACTTTATTTCGCATAGGCATACATAGTAAAATTTAGGGTCACGCTGTGTACCCCCTAAATGACCTATAATTATTTCCTGTGGTAGGGCACACTATTACCCTGTAATATAATACGTGGTCCAATTTAAAAATTATAGGTCAATATTAAGGTCCGATACCGTGCCGTTAGTTAACATAGAAAAATGTCTTTGAATTTTTAAAGCATTTTAGAACGCTTATTTCCTCATTTTAAGCTTCTCAGAACACTTTATTTCGCATAGGCATACATAGTAAACTTTAGGGTCACTCTGTGTACCCCCTAATTGACCTATAATTATTTCCTGTGGTAGGGTACACTATAACCCTGTAATATAATACGTGGTCCAGTTTAAAAATTATAGGTCAATATTAAGGTCCGATACCGTGCCGTTAGTTAACATAGAAAAGTGTCTTCGTATTTCCTTGTTTTAATGCACTATTTAAAATATACATAGTGTATCCCCTAATTGACCTATAATTATTTCCTGTGGTAGGGTACACTATTACCCTGTAATATAATACCTGGTCCAATTTAAATATTATGGGTCAATATTAAGGTCTGATATTGCGCCTTGCGCTAGTTAACCATTGAAAGAAGTCTTTGAATTTTTAAAGCATTTTAGAACGCTTATTTCTTCATTTTAAGCTTCTCAGAACACTCTATTTCGCATAAGCATACATAGTAAAATTTAGGGTCACGCTGTGTACCCCCTAAATGACCTATAATTATTTCCTGTGGTAGGGTACACTATTACCCTGTAATATAATACGTGGTCCAATTTAAAAATTATAGGTCAATATTAAGGTCCGATACCGTGCCGTTAGTTAACATTGAAAAATGTCTTTGAATTTTTAAAGCATTTTAGAACGCTTATTTCCTCATTTTAAGCTTCTCAGAACACTTTATTTCGCATAGGCATACATAGTAAACTTTAGGGTCACGCTGTGTACCCCCTAATTGACCTATAATTATTTCCTGTGGTAGGATACACTATAACCCTGTAATATAATACGTGGTCCAATTTAAAAATTATAGGTCAATATTAAGGTCAGATACCGTGCCGTTAGTTAACATAGAAAAGTGTCTTCGAATTTCCTTGTTTTAATGCACTATTTAAAATATACATAGTGTACCCCCTAATTGACCTATAATATTTTCCTGTGGTAGGGTACACTATTACCCTGTAATACAATACCTTGTTCAATTTAAATATTATGGGTCAATATTAAGGTTTGATATTGCGCCTTGCGTTAGTTAACCATTGAAAGATGTCTTTGAATTTTTAAAGCATTTTAGAACGCTTATTTCTTCATTTTAAGCTTCTCAGAACACTTTATTTCGCATAGGCATAAATAGTAAATTTTAGGGTCATGCTGTGTACCACCTAATTGACCTATAATTATTTTCTGTGGTAAGGTACACTATTACCCTGTAATATAATACGTGGTACAATTTAAAAATTATAGGTCAATATTAAGGTCCGATACCGTGCCGTTAGTTAACATAGAAAAGTGTCTTCGTATTTCCTTGTTTTAATGCACTATTTAAAATATACATAGTGTACCCCCTAATTGACCTATAATTATTTCCTGTGGTAGGGTGCACTATTACCCTGTAATATAATACCTGGTCCAATTTAAATATTATGGGTCAATATTAAGGTCTGATATTGCGCCTTGCGCTAGTTAACCATTGAAAGATGTCTTTGAATTTTTAAAGCATTTTAGAACGCTTATTTCTTCATTTTAAGCTTCTCAGAACACTTTATTTCGCATAGGCATACATAGTAAAATTTAGGGTCACGCTGTGTACCCCCTAAATGACCTATAATTATTTCCTGTGGTAGGGCACACTATTACCCTGTAATATAATACGTGGTCCAATTTAAAAATTATAGGTCAATATTAAGGTCCGATACCGAGCCGTTAGTTAACATAGAAAAATGTCTTTGAATTTTTAAAGCATTTTAGAACGCTTATTTCCTCATTTTAAGCTTCTCAGAACACTTTATTTCGCATAGGCATACATAGTAAACTTTAGGGTCACTCTGTGTACCCCCTAATTGACCTATAATTATTTCCTGTGGTAGGGTACACTATAACCCTGTAATATAATACGTGGTCCAGTTTAAAAATTATAGGTCAATATTAAGGTCCGATACCGTGCCGTTAGTTAACATAGAAAAGTGTCTTCGTATTTCCTTGTTTTAATGCACTATTTAAAATATACATAGTGTATCCCCTAATTGACCTATAATTATTTCCTGTGGTAGGGTACACTATTACCCTGTAATATAATACCTGGTCCAATTGAAATATTATGGTTCCATATTAAGGTCTGATATCGCGCCTTGCGTTAGTTAACCATTGAAAGATGTCTTTGAATTTTTAAAGCATTTTAGAACGCTTATTTCTTCATTTTAAGCTTCTCAGAACACTCTATTTCGCATAGGCATAAATAGTAAATTTTAGGGTCATGCTGTGTACCACCTAATTGACCTATAATTATTTCCTGTGGTAAGGTACACTATTACCCTGTAATATAATACGTGGTACAATTTAAAAATTATAGGTCAATATTAAGGTCCGATACCGTGCCGTTAGTTAACATAGAAAAGTGTCTTCGTATTTCCTTGTTTTAATGCACTATTTAAAATATACATAGTGTACCCCCTAATTGACCTATAATTATTTCCTGTGGTAGGGTGCACTATTACCCTGTAATATAATACCTGGTCCAATTTAAATATTATGGGTCAATATTAAGGTCTGATATTGCGCCTTGCGCTAGTTAACCATTGAAAGATGTCTTTGAATTTTTAAAGCATTTTAGAACGCTTATTTCTTCATTTTAAGCTTCTCAGAACACTTTATTTCGCATAGGCATACATAGTAAAATTTAGGGTCACGCTGTGTACCCCCTAAATGACCTATAATTATTTCCTGTGGTAGGGCACACTATTACCCTGTAATATAATACGTGGTCCAATTTAAAAATTATAGGTCAATATTAAGGTCCGATACCGTGCCGTTAGTTAACATAGAAAAATGTCTTTGAATTTTTAAAGCATTTTAGAACGCTTATTTCCTCATTTTAAGCTTCTCAGAACACTTTATTTCGCATAGGCATACATAGTAAACTTTAGGGTCACTCTGTGTACCCCCTAATTGACCTATAATTATTTCCTGTGGTAGGGTACACTATAACCCTACGTGGTCCAGTTTAAAAATTATAGGTCAATATTAAGGTCCGATACCGTGCCGTTAGTTAACATAGAAAAGTGTCTTCGTATTTCCTTGTTTTAATGCACTATTTAAAATATACATAGTGTATCCCCTAATTGACCTATAATTATTTCCTGTGGTAGGGTACACTATTACCCTGTAATATAATACCTGGTCCAATTTAAATATTATGGGTCAATATTAAGGTCTGATATTGCGCCTTGCGCTAGTTAACCATTGAAAGAAGTCTTTGAATTTTTAAAGCATTTTAGAACGCTTATTTCTTCATTTTAAGCTTCTCAGAACACTCTATTTCGCATAAGCATACATAGTAAAATTTAGGGTCACGCTGTGTACCCCCTAAATGACCTATAATTATTTCCTGTGGTAGGGTACACTATTACCCTGTAATATAATACGTGGTCCAATTTAAAAATTATAGGTCAATATTAAGGTCCGATACCGTGCCGTTAGTTAAAATTGAAAAATGTCTTTGAATTTTTAAAGCATTTTAGAACGCTTATTTCCTCATTTTAAGCTTCTCAGAACACTTTATTTCGCATAGGCATACATAGTAAACTTTAGGGTCACGCTGTGTACCCCCTAATTGACCTATAATTATTTCCTGTGGTAGGATACACTATAACCCTGTAATATAATACGTGGTCCAGTTTAAAAATTATAGGTCAATATTAAGGTCAGATACCGTGCCGTTTGTTAACATAGAAAAGTGTCTTCGAATTTCCTTGTTTTAATGCACTATTTAAAATATACATAGTGTACCCCCTAATTGACCTATAATTATTTCCTGTGGTAGGGTACACTATTACCCTCAGATAGAATACCTGGTTCAAGTTAAATATTATGGGTCAATATTAAGGTCTGATATTGCGCCTTGCGTTAGTTAACCATAGAAAAATGTCTTTGAATTTTTAAAGCACTTTAGAACGCTTATTTCCTCATTTTAAGCTTCTCAGAACACTTTATTTCGCATAGGCATACATAGTAAACTTTAGGGTCACTCTGTGTACCCCCTAATTGACCTATAATTATTTCCTGTGGTAGGGTACACTATAACCCTGTAATATAATACGTGGTCCAGTTTAAAAATTATAGGTCAATATTAAGGTCCGATACCGTGCCGTTAGTTAACATAGAAAAGTGTCTTCGTATTTCCTTGTTTTAATGCACTATTTAAAATATACATAGTGTATCCCCTAATTGACCTATAATTATTTCCTGTGGTAGGGTACACTATTACCCTGTAATATAATACCTGGTCCAATTGAAATATTATGGTTCCATATTAAGGTCTGATATCGCGCCTTGCGTTAGTTAACCATTGAAAGATGTCTTTGAATTTTTAAAGCATTTTAGAACGCTTATTTCTTCATTTTAAGCTTCTCAGAACACTCTATTTCGCATAGGCATAAATAGTAAATTTTAGGGTCATGCTGTGTACCACCTAATTGACCTATAATTATTTCCTGTGGTAAGGTACACTATTACCCTGTAATATAATACGTGGTACAATTTAAAAATTATAGGTCAATATTAAGGTCCGATACCGTGCCGTTAGTTAACATAGAAAAGTGTCTTCGTATTTCCTTGTTTTAATGCACTATTTAAAATATACATAGTGTACCCCCTAATTGACCTATAATTATTTCCTGTGGTAGGGTGCACTATTACCCTGTAATATAATACCTGGTCCAATTTAAATATTATGGGTCAATATTAAGGTCTGATATTGCGCCTTGCGCTAGTTAACCATTGAAAGATGTCTTTGAATTTTTAAAGCATTTTAGAACGCTTATTTCTTCATTTTAAGCTTCTCAGAACACTTTATTTCGCATAGGCATACATAGTAAAATTTAGGGTCACGCTGTGTACCCCCTAAATGACCTATAATTATTTCCTGTGGTAGGGCACACTATTACCCTGTAATATAATACGTGGTCCAATTTAAAATTATAGGTCAATATTAAGGTCCGATACCGTGCCGTTAGTTAACATAGAAAAATGTCTTTGAATTTTTAAAGCATTTTAGAACGCTTATTTCCTCATTTTAAGCTTCTCAGAACACTTTATTTCGCATAGGCATACATAGTAAACTTTAGGGTCACTCTGTGTACCCCCTAATTGACCTATAATTATTTCCTGTGGTAGGGTACACTATAACCCTGTAATATAATACGTGGTCCAGTTTAAAAATTATAGGTCAATATTAAGGTCCGATACCGTGCCGTTAGTTAACATAGAAAAGTGTCTTCGTATTTCCTTGTTTTAATGCACTATTTAAAATATACATAGTGTATCCCCTAATTGACCTATAATTATTTCCTGTGGTAGGGTACACTATTACCCTGTAATATAATACCTGGTCCAATTTAAATATTATGGGTCAATATTAAGGTCTGATATTGCGCCTTGCGCTAGTTAACCATTGAAAGAAGTCTTTGAATTTTAAAGCATTTTAGAACGCTTATTTCTTCATTTTAAGCTTCTCAGAACACTCTATTTCGCATAAGCATACATAGTAAATTTAGGGTCACGCTGTGTACCCCCTAAATGACCTATAATTATTTCCTGTGGAAGGGTACACTATTACCCTGTAATATAATACGTGGTCCAATTTAAAAATTATAGGTCAATATTAAGGTCCGATACCGTGCCGTTAGTTAACATTGAAAAATGTCTTTGAATTTTTAAAGCATTTTAGAACGCTTATTTCCTCATTTTAAGCTTCTCAGAACACTTTATTTCGCATAGGCATACATAGTAAACTTTAGGGTCACGCTGTGTACCCCCTAATTGACCTATAATTATTTCCTGTGGTAGGATACACTATAACCCTGTAATATAATACGTGGTCCAATTTAAAAATTATAGGTCAATATTAAGGTCAGATACCGTGCCGTTAGTTAACATAGAAAAGTGTCTTCGAATTTCCTTGTTTTAATGCACTATTTAAAATATACATAGTGTACCCCCTAATTGACCTATAATTATTTCCTGTGGTAGGGTACACTATTACCCTCAGATATAATACCTGGTTCAAGTTAAATATTATGGGTCAATATTAAGGTCTGATATTGCGCCTTGCGTTAGTTAACCATTGAAAGATGTCTTTGAATTTTTAAAGCATTTTAGAACGCTTATTTCTTCATTTTAAGCATCTCAGAACACTCTATTTCGCATAGGCATACATAGTAAACTTTAGGGTCACGCTGTGTACCCCCTAATTGACCTATAATTATTTCCTGTTGTAGGGTACACTATTACCCTGTAATATAATAGGTGGTCCAATTTAAAAATTATAGGTCAATATTAAGGTCCGATACCGTGCCGTTAGTTAGCATAGAAAAATGTCTTTGAATTTTTAAAGCATTTTAGAACGCTTATTTCCTCATTTTAAGCTTCTCAGAACACTTCATTTCGCATAGGCATACATAGAAAACTTTAGGGTCACTCTGCGTACCCCCTAATTGACCTATAATTATTTCCTGTGGTAGGGTACACTATAACCCTGTAATATAATACGTGGTCCAATTTAAAAATTATAGGTCAATATTAAGGTCCGATACCGTGCCGTTAGTTAACATAGAAAAGTGTCTTCGTATTTTCTTGTTTTAATGCACTATTTAAAACATACATAGTGTACCCCCTAATTGACCTATAATTATTTCCTGTTGTAGGGTACACTATTACCCTGTAATATAATACCTGGTCCAATTGAAATATTATGGTTCCATATTAAGGTCTGATATCGCGCCTTGCGTTAGTTAACCATTGAAAGATGTCTTTGAATTTTTAAAGCATTTTAGAACGCTTATTTCTTCATTTTAAGCTTCTCAGTACACTCTATTTCGCATAGGAATACATAGTAAATTTTAGGGTCATGCTGTGTACCACCTAATTGACCTATAATTATTTCCTGTGGTAAGGTACACTATTACCCTGTAATATAATACGTGGTACAATTTAAAAATTATAGGTCAATATTAAGGTCCGATACCGTGCCGTTAGTTAACATAGAAAAGTGTCTTCGTATTTCCTTGTTTAATGCACTATTTAAAATATACATAGTGTACCCCCTAATTGACCTATAATTATTTCCTGTGGTAGGGTGCACTATTACCCTGTAATATAATACGTGGTCCAATTTAAAAATTATAGGTCAATATTAAGGTCCGATACCGTGCCGTTAGTTAACATAGAAAAATGTCTTTGAATTTTTAAAGCATTTTAGAACGCTTATTTCCTCATTTTAAGCTTCTCAGAACACTTTATTTTGCATAGGAATACATAGTAAATTTTAGGGTCACTCTGTGTACCCCCTAATTGACCTATAATTATTTCCTGTGGTAGGGTACACTATAACCCTGTAATATAATACGTGGTCCAATTTAAAAATTATAGGTCAATATTAAGGTGCAATACCGTGCCGTTAGTTAACATAGAAAAGTGTCTTCGTATTTTCTTGTTTTAATGCACTATTTAAAACATACATAGTGTACCCCCTAATTGACCTATAATTATTTCCTGTTGTAGGGTACACTATTACCCTGTAATATAATACCTGGTCCAATTGAAATATTATGGTTCCATATTAAGGTCTGATATCGCGCCTTGCGTTAGTTAATAATTGAAAGATGTCTTTGAATTTTTAAAGCATTTTAGAACGCTTATTTCTTCATTTTAAGCTTCTCAGAACACTCTATTTCGCATAGACATACATAGTAAATTTTAGGGTCACGCTGTGTACCACCTAATTGACCTATAATTATTTCCTGTGGTAAGGTACACTATTACCCTGTAATATAATACGTGGTACAATTAATAAATTATAGGTCAATATTAAGGTCCGATACCGTGCCGTTAGTTAACATAGAAAAGTGTCTTCGTATTTCCTTGTTTTAATGCACTATTTAAAATATACATAGTGTACCCCCTAATTGACCTATAATTATTTCCTGTGGTAGGGTACACTATTACCCTGTAATATAATACCTGGTCCAATTTAAATATTATGGGTCAATATTAAGGTCTGATATTGCGCCTTGCGCTAGTTAACCATTGAAAGATGTCTTTGAATTTTTAAAGCATTTTAGAACGCTTATTTCTTCATTTTAAGCATCTCAGAACACTCTATTTCGCATAGGCATACATAGTAAACTTTAGGGTCACGCTGTGTACCCCCTAATTGACCTATAATTATTTCCTGTTGTAGGGTACACTATTACCCTGTAATATAATAGGTGGTCCAATTTAAAAATTATAGGTCAATATTAAGGTCCGATACCGTGCCGTTAGTTAGCATAGAAAAATGTCTTTGAATTTTTAAAGCATTTTAGAACGCTTATTTCCTCATTTTAAGCTTCTCAGAACACTTCATTTCGCATAGGCATACATAGAAAACTTTAGGGTCACTCTGCGTACCCCCTAATTGACCTATAATTATTTCCTGTGGTAGGGTACACTATAACCCTGTAATATAATACGTGGTCCAATTTAAAAATTATAGGTCAATATTAAGGTCCGATACCGTGCCGTTAGTTAACATAGAAAAGTGTCTTCGTATTTTCTTGTTTTAATGCACTATTTAAAACATACATAGTGTACCCCCTAATTGACCTATAATTATTTCCTGTTGTAGGGTACACTATTACCCTGTAATATAATACCTGGTCCAATTGAAATATTATGGTTCCATATTAAGGTCTGATATCGCGCCTTGCGTTAGTTAACCATTGAAAGATGTCTTTGAATTTTTAAAGCATTTTAGAACGCTTATTTCTTCATTTTAAGCTTCTCAGTACACTCTATTTCGCATAGGAATACATAGTAAATTTTAGGGTCATGCTGTGTACCACCTAATTGACCTATAATTTATTCCTGTGGTAAGGTACACTATTACCCTGTAATATAATACGTGGTACAATTTAAAAATTATAGGTCAATATTAAGGTCCGATACCGTGCCGTTAGTTAACATAGAAAAGTGTCTTCGTATTTCCTTGTTTAATGCACTATTTAAAATATACATAGTGTACCCCCTAATTGACCTATAATTATTTCCTGTGGTAGGGTGCACTATTACCCTGTAATATAATACGTGGTCCAATTTAAAAATTATAGGTCAATATTAAGGTCCGATACCGTGCCGTTAGTTAACATAGAAAAATGTCTTTGAATTTTTAAAGCATTTTAGAACGCTTATTTCCTCATTTTAAGCTTCTCAGAACACTTTATTTTGCATAGGAATACATAGTAAATTTTAGGGTCACTCTGTGTACCCCCTAATTGACCTATAATTATTTCCTGTGGTAGGGTACACTATAACCCTGTAATATAATACGTGGTCCAATTTAAAAATTATAGGTCAATATTAAGGTGCAATACCGTGCCGTTAGTTAACATAGAAAAGTGTCTTCGTATTTTCTTGTTTTAATGCACTATTTAAAACATACATAGTGTACCCCCTAATTGACCTATAATTATTTCCTGTTGTAGGGTACACTATTACCCTGTAATATAATACCTGGTCCAATTGAAATATTATGGTTCCATATTAAGGTCTGATATCGCGCCTTGCGTTAGTTAATAATTGAAAGATGTCTTTGAATTTTTAAAGCATTTTAGAACGCTTATTTCTTCATTTTAAGCTTCTCAGAACACTCTATTTCGCATAGACATACATAGTAAATTTTAGGGTCACGCTGTGTACCACCTAATTGACCTATAATTATTTCCTGTGGTAAGGTACACTATTACCCTGTAATATAATACGTGGTACAATTAATAAATTATAGGTCAATATTAAGGTCCGATACCGTGCCGTTAGTTAACATAGAAAAGTGTCTTCGTATTTCCTTGTTTTAATGCACTATTTAAAATATACATAGTGTACCCCCTAATTGACCTATAATTATTTCCTGTGGTAGGGTACACTATTACCCTGTAATATAATACCTGGTCCAATTTAAATATTATGGGTCAATATTAAGGTCTGATATTGCGCCTTGCGCTAGTTAACCATTGAAAGATGTCTTTGAATTTTTAAAGCATTTTAGAACGCTTATTTCTTCATTTTAAGCTTCTCAGAACACTCTATTTCGCGTAAGCATACATAGTAAAATTTAGGGTCACGCTGTGTACCCCCTAAATGACCTATAATTATTTCCTGTGGTAGGGTACACTATTACCCTGTAATATAATACGTGGTCCAATTTAAAAATTATAGGTCAATATTAAGGACCGATACCGTGCCGTTAGTTAACATTGAAAAATGTCTTTGAATTTTTAAAGCATTTTAGAACGCTTATTTCCTCATTTTAAGCTTCTCAGAACACTTTATTTCGCATAGGCATACATAGTAAACTTTAGGGTCTCTCTGTGTACCCCCTAATTGACCTATAATTATTTCCTGTTGTAGGGTACACTATAACCCTGTAATATAATACGTGGTCCAATTTAAAAATTATAGGTCAATATTAAGGTCCGATACCGTGCCGTTAGTTAACATAGAAAAGTGTATTCGTATTTCCTTGTTTTAATGCACTATTTAAAATATACATAGTGTACCCCCTAATTGACCTATAATTATTTCCTGTGGTAGGGTACACTATTACCCTGTAATATAATACCTATTCCAATTTAAATATTATGGGTCAATATTAAGGTCTGATATTGCGCCTTGCGTTAGTTAACCATTGAAAGATGTCTTTGAATTTTTAAAGCATTTTAGAACGCTTATTTCTTCATTTTAAGCATCTCAGAACACTCTATTTCGCATAGGCATACATAGTAAAATTTAGGGTCACGCTGTGTACCCCCTAAATGACCTATAATTATATCCTGTGGTAGGGTACACTATTACCCTGTAATATAATACGTGGTCCAATTTAAAAATTATAGGTCAATATTAAGGTCCGATACCGTGCCGTTAGTTAACATAAAAAAATGTCTTTGAATTTTTAAAGCATTTTAGAACGCTTATTTCCTCATTTTAAGCTTCTCAGAACACTTTATTTCGCATAGGCATACATAGTAAACTTTAGGGTCACGCTGTGTACCCCCTAAATGACCTATAATTATATCCTGTGGTAGGGTACACTATTACCCTGTAATATAATACGTGGTCCAATTTAAAAATTATAGGTCAATATTAAGGTCCGATACCGCGCCGTTAGTTAACATAGAAAAATGTCTTTGAATTTTTAAAGCATTTTAGAACGCTTATTTCCTCATTTTAAGCTTCTCAGAACACTTTATTTCGCATAGGCATACATAGTAAACTTTAGGGTCACGCTGTGTACCCCCTAATTGACCTATAATTATTTCCTTTGGTGGGGTACACCACTGATTGGAGCGGAAGCGCTACTGAGAACTTAAGTCTTTGGTAGGGTCTATAAGGGCAGTGTAGTGTCCAGCTGTAGTTTAAGATTCTCAGAACACTTTATTTCGCATAGGCATACATATTAAACTTTAGGGTCACGCTGTGTACCCCCTAATTGACCTATAATTATTTTCTGAGGTAGGTTACACTATTACCCTATAATATAGTACGTGGTCCAATTTAAAAATTCTAGTTCAATATTAAGGTCCGATACCGTGCCGTTAGTTAACATAGAAAAGTGTCTTCGAATTTCCTTGTTTCAATGCACTATTTAAAATATACATAGTGTACCCCCTAATTGACCTGTAATTATTTCCTGTGGTAGGGTACACTATTACCCTGTAATATAATACCTGGTCCAATTTAAATATTATGGGACAATATTAAGGTCTGATATTGCGCCTTGCGTTAGTTAACCATTGACAGATGTCTTTGAATTTTTAAAGCATTTTAGAACGCTTATTTCTTCATTTTACGCTTCTCAGAACACTTTATTTCGCATAGGCATACATAGTAAACTTTAGGGTCACGCTGCGTACCCCCTAATTGACCTATAATTATTTTCTGTGGTAGGGTACACTATCACCCTGTAATATAATACGTGGTCCAATTTAAAAATTTTGGGTCAATATTAAGGTCCGATGCCCTACCGTTAGTTAACATAGAGAAGAATCTTCGAATTTCCTTGTTTTAATGCACTATTTAAAATATACATAGTGCATCCCCTAATTGACCTATAATTATTTCCTGTTGTAGGGTACACTATTACCCTGTATTATAATACCTGGTCCAATTTAAATATTATGGTTCCATATTAAGGTCTGATATCGCGCCTTGCGTTAGTTAACCATTGAAAGATGCCTTTGAATTTTT
This sequence comes from Parasteatoda tepidariorum, assembly GCF_982258835.1. NCBI lineage: Eukaryota > Metazoa > Arthropoda > Arachnida > Araneae > Theridiidae > Parasteatoda > Parasteatoda tepidariorum. The sequence continues at coordinate 195,281 of NW_028257418.1, read as the reverse complement.
AAAGCATTTTAGAACGCTTATTTCTTCATTTTAAGCTTCTCAGAACACTCTATTTTGCATAGGCATACATAGTAAACTTTAGGGTCACGCTGTGTACCCCCTAAATGACCTATTATTATTTCCTGTGGTAGGGTACACTATTACCCTGTAATATAATTCGTGGTCCAATTTAAAAAGTATAGGTCAATATTAAGGTCCGATACCGTGCCGTTAGTTAACATAGAAAAGTGTCTTCGTATTTCCTTGTTTTAATGCACTATTTAAAATATACATAGTGTACCCCCTAATTGACCTATAATTATTTCCTGTGGTACGGTACTTTATTACCCTGTAATATAATACCTGGTCCAATTTAAATAATATGGGTCAATATTAAGGTCTGATATTGAGCCTTGCGTTAGTTAACCATTGAAAGATGTCTTTGAATTTTTAAAGCATTTTAGAACGCTTATTTCTTCATTTTAAGCTTCTCAGAACACTCTATATCGCATAGGCATACATAGTAAAATTTAGGGTCACGCTGTGTCCCCCCTAAATGACATATATTTATTTCCTGTGGTAGGGTACACTATTACCCTGTAATATAATACGTGGTCCAATTTAAAAATTATAGGTCAATATTAAGGTCCGATACCGTGCCGTTAGTTAACATAGAAAAGTGTCTTCGAATTTCCTTGTTTCAATGCACTATTTAAAATATACATAGTGTACCCCCTAATTGACCTGTAATTATTTCCTGTGGTAGGGTACACTATTACCCTGTAATATAATACCTGGTCCAATTTAAATATTATGGGACAATATTAAGGTCTGATATTGCGCCTTGCGTTAGTTAACCATTGACAGATGTCTTTGAATTTTTAAAGCATTTTAGAACGCTTATTTCTTCATTTTACGCTTCTCAGAACACTTTATTTCGCATAGGCATACATAGTAAAATTTAGGGTCACGCTGTGTACCCCCTAAATGACCTATAATTATTTCCTGTGGTAGGGCACACTATTACCCTGTAATATAATACGTGGTCCAATTTAAAAATTATAGGTCAATATTAAGGTCCGATACCGTGCCGTTAGTTAACATAGAAAAATGTCTTTGAATTTTTAAAGCATTTTAGAACGCTTATTTCCTCATTTTAAGCTTCTCAGAACACTTTATTTCGCATAGGCATACATAGTAAACTTTAGGGTCACTCTGTGTACCCCCTAATTGACCTATAATTATTTCCTGTGGTAGGGTACACTATTACCCTGTAATATAATACGTGGTCCAATTTAAAAATTATAGGTCAATATTAAGGTCCGATACCGTGCCGTTAGTTAACATAAAAAAATGTCTTTGAATTTTTAAAGCATTTTAGAACGCTTATTTCCTCATTTTAAGCTTCTCAGAACACTTTATTTCGCATAGGCATACATAGTAAACTTTAGGGTCACGCTGTGTACCCCCTAAATGACCTATAATTATATCCTGTGGTAGGGTACACTATTACCCTGTAATATAATACGTGGTCCAATTTAAAAATTATAGGTCAATATTAAGGTCCGATACCGCGCCGTTAGTTAACATAGAAAAATGTCTTTGAATTTTTAAAGCATTTTAGAACGCTTATTTCCTCATTTTAAGCTTCTCAGAACACTTTATTTCGCATAGGCATACATAGTAAACTTTAGGGTCACGCTGTGTACCCCCTAATTGACCTATAATTATTTCCTTTGGTGGGGTACACCACTGATTGGAGCGGAAGCGCTACTGAGAACTTAAGTCTTTGGTAGGGTCTATAAGGGCAGTGTAGTGTCCAGCTGTAGTTTAAGATTCTCAGAACACTTTATTTCGCATAGGCATACATATTAAACTTTAGGGTCACGCTGTGTTCCCCCTAATTGACCTATAATTATTTTCTGAGGTAGGTTACACTATTACCCTATAATATAGTACGTGGTCCAATTTAAAAATTCTAGTTCAATATTAAGGTCCGATACCGTGCCGTTAGTTAACATAGAAAAGTGTCTTCGAATTTCCTTGTTTCAATGCACTATTTAAAATATACATAGTGTACCCCCTAATTGACCTGTAATTATTTCCTGTGGTAGGGTACACTATTACCCTGTAATATAATACCTGGTCCAATTTAAATATTATGGGACAATATTAAGGTCTGATATTGCGCCTTGCGTTAGTTAACCATTGACAGATGTCTTTGAATTTTTAAAGAATTTTAGAACGCTTATTTCTTCATTTTACGCTTCTCAGAACACTTTATTTCGCATAGGCATACATAGTAAACTTTAGGGTCACGCTGCGTACCCCCTAATTGACCTATAATTATTTTCTGTGGTAGGGTACACTATCACCCTGTAATATAATACGTGGTCCAATTTAAAAATTTTGGGTCAATATTAAGGTCCGATGCCCTACCGTTAGTTAACATAGAGAAGAATCTTCGAATTTCCTTGTTTTAATGCACTATTTAAAATATACATAGTGCATCCCCTAATTGACCTATAATTATTTCCTGTTGTAGGGTACACTATTACCCTGTATTATAATACCTGGTCCAATTTAAATATTATGGTTCCATATTAAGGTCTGATATCGCGCCTTGCGTTAGTTAACCATTGAAAGATGTCTTTGAATTTTTAAAGCATTTTAGAACGCTTATTTCTTCATTTTAAGCTTCTCAGAACACTCTATTTTGCATAGGCATACATAGTAAACTTTAGGGTCACGCTGTGTACCCCCTAAATGACCTATTATTATTTCCTGTGGTAGGGTACACTATTACCCTGTAATATAATTCGTGGTCCAATTTAAAAAGTATAGGTCAATATTAAGGTCCGATACCGTGCCGTTAGTTAACATAGAAAAGTGTCTTCGTATTTCCTTGTTTTAATGCACTATTTAAAATATACATAGTGTACCCTCTAATTGACCTATAATTATTTCCTGTGGTACGGTACTTTATTACCCTGTAATATAATACCTGGTCCAATTTAAATAATATGGGTCAATATTAAGGTCTGATATTGAGCCTTGCGTTAGTTAACCATTGAAAGATGTCTTTGAATTTTTAAAGCATTTTAGAACGCTTATTTCTTCATTTTAAGCTTCTCAGAACACTCTATATCGCATAGGCATACATAGTAAAATTTAGGGTCACGCTGTGTCCCCCCTAAATGACATATATTTATTTCCTGTGGTAGGGTACACTATTACCCTGTAATATAATACGTGGTCCAATTTAAAAATTATAGGTCAATATTAAGGTCCGATACCGTGCCGTTAGTTAACATAGAAAAGTGTCTTCGAATTTCCTTGTTTCAATGCACTATTTAAAATATACATAGTGTACCCCCTAATTGACCTGTAATTATTTCCTGTGGTAGGGTACACTATTACCCTGTAATATAATACCTGGTCCAATTTAAATATTATGGGACAATATTAAGGTCTGATATTGCGCCTTGCGTTAGTTAACCATTGACAGATGTCTTTGAATTTTTAAAGCATTTTAGAACGCTTATTTCTTCATTTTACGCTTCTCAGAACACTTTATTTCGCATAGGCATACATAGTAAAATTTAGGGTCACGCTGTGTACCCCCTAAATGACCTATAATTATTTCCTGTGGTAGGGCACACTATTACCCTGTAATATAATACGTGGTCCAATTTAAAAATTATAGGTCAATATTAAGGTCCGATACCGTGCCGTTAGTTAACATAGAAAAATGTCTTTGAATTTTTAAAGCATTTTAGAACGCTTATTTCCTCATTTTAAGCTTCTCAGAACACTTTATTTCGCATAGGCATACATAGTAAACTTTAGGGTCACTCTGTGTACCCCCTAATTGACCTATAATTATTTCCTGTGGTAGGGTACACTATTACCCTGTAATATAATACGTGGTCCAATTTAAAAATTATAGGTCAATATTAAGGTCCGATACCGTGCCGTTAGTTAACATAAAAAAATGTCTTTGAATTTTTAAAGCATTTTAGAACGCTTATTTCCTCATTTTAAGCTTCTCAGAACACTTTATTTCGCATAGGCATACATAGTAAACTTTAGGGTCACGCTGTGTACCCCCTAAATGACCTATAATTATATCCTGTGGTAGGGTACACTATTACCCTGTAATATAATACGTGGTCCAATTTAAAATTATAGGTCAATATTAAGGTCCGATACCGCGCCGTTAGTTAACATAGAAAAATGTCTTTGAATTTTTAAAGCATTTTAGAACGCTTATTTCCTCATTTTAAGCTTCTCAGAACACTTTATTTCGCATAGGCATACATAGTAAACTTTAGGGTCACGCTGTGTACCCCCTAATTGACCTATAATTATTTCCTTTGGTGGGGTACACCACTGATTGGAGCGGAAGCGCTACTGAGAACTTAAGTCTTTGGTAGGGTCTATAAGGGCAGTGTAGTGTCCAGCTGTAGTTTAAGATTCTCAGAACACTTTATTTCGCATAGGCATACATATTAAACTTTAGGGTCACGCTGTGTTCCCCCTAATTGACCTATAATTATTTTCTGAGGTAGGTTACACTATTACCCTATAATATAGTACGTGGTCCAATTTAAAAATTCTAGTTCAATATTAAGGTCCGATACCGTGCCGTTAGTTAACATAGAAAAGTGTCTTCGAATTTCCTTGTTTCAATGCACTATTTAAAATATACATAGTGTACCCCCTAATTGACCTGTAATTATTTCCTGTGGTAGGGTACACTATTACCCTGTAATATAATACCTGGTCCAATTTAAATATTATGGGACAATATTAAGGTCTGATATTGCGCCTTGCGTTAGTTAACCATTGACAGATGTCTTTGAATTTTTAAAGAATTTTAGAACGCTTATTTCTTCATTTTACGCTTCTCAGAACACTTTATTTCGCATAGGCATACATAGTAAACTTTAGGGTCACGCTGCGTACCCCCTAATTGACCTATAATTATTTTCTGTGGTAGGGTACACTATCACCCTGTAATATAATACGTGGTCCAATTTAAAAATTTTGGGTCAATATTAAGGTCCGATGCCCTACCGTTAGTTAACATAGAGAAGAATCTTCGAATTTCCTTGTTTTAATGCACTATTTAAAATATACATAGTGCATCCCCTAATTGACCTATAATTATTTCCTGTTGTAGGGTACACTATTACCCTGTATTATAATACCTGGTCCAATTTAAATATTATGGTTCCATATTAAGGTCTGATATCGCGCCTTGCGTTAGTTAACCATTGAAAGATGTCTTTGAATTTTTAAAGCATTTTAGAACGCTTATTTCTTCATTTTAAGCTTCTCAGAACACTCTATTTTGCATAGGCATACATAGTAAACTTTAGGGTCACGCTGTGTACCCCCTAAATGACCTATTATTATTTCCTGTGGTAGGGTACACTATTACCCTGTAATATAATTCGTGGTCCAATTTAAAAAGTATAGGTCAATATTAAGGTCCGATACCGTGCCGTTAGTTAACATAGAAAAGTGTCTTCGTATTTCCTTGTTTTAATGCACTATTTAAAATATACATAGTGTACCCTCTAATTGACCTATAATTATTTCCTGTGGTACGGTACTTTATTACCCTGTAATATAATACCTGGTCCAATTTAAATAATATGGGTCAATATTAAGGTCTGATATTGAGCCTTGCGTTAGTTAACCATTGAAAGATGTCTTTGAATTTTTAAAGCATTTTAGAACGCTTATTTCTTCATTTTAAGCTTCTCAGAACACTCTATATCGCATAGGCATACATAGTAAAATTTAGGGTCACGCTGTGTCCCCCCTAAATGACATATATTTATTTCCTGTGGTAGGGTACACTATTACCCTGTAATATAATACGTGGTCCAATTTAAAAATTATAGGTCAATATTAAGGTCCGATACCGTGCCGTTAGTTAACATAGAAAAGTGTCTTCGAATTTCCTTGTTTCAATGCACTATTTAAAATATACATAGTGTACCCCCTAATTGACCTGTAATTATTTCCTGTGGTAGGGTACACTATTACCCTGTAATATAATACCTGGTCCAATTTAAATATTATGGGACAATATTAAGGTCTGATATTGCGCCTTGCGTTAGTTAACCATTGACAGATGTCTTTGAATTTTTAAAGCATTTTAGAACGCTTATTTCTTCATTTTACGCTTCTCAGAACACTTTATTTCGCATAGGCATACATAGTAAAATTTAGGGTCACGCTGTGTACCCCCTAAATGACCTATAATTATTTCCTGTGGTAGGGCACACTATTACCCTGTAATATAATACGTGGTCCAATTTAAAAATTATAGGTCAATATTAAGGTCCGATACCGTGCCGTTAGTTAACATAGAAAAATGTCTTTGAATTTTTAAAGCATTTTAGAACGCTTATTTCCTCATTTTAAGCTTCTCAGAACACTTTATTTCGCATAGGCATACATAGTAAACTTTAGGGTCACTCTGTGTACCCCCTAATTGACCTATAATTATTTCCTGTGGTAGGGTACACTATAACCCTGTAATATAATACGTGGTCCAGTTTAAAAATTATAGGTCAATATTAAGGTCCGATACCGTGCCGTTAGTTAACATAGAAAAGTGTCTTCGTATTTCCTTGTTTTAATGCACTATTTAAAATATACATAGTGTATCCCCTAATTGACCTATAATTATTTCCTGTGGTAGGGTACACTATTACCCTGTAATATAATACCTGGTCCAATTGAAATATTATGGTTCCATATTAAGGTCTGATATCGCGCCTTGCGTTAGTTAACCATTGAAAGATGTCTTTGAATTTTTAAAGCATTTTAGAACGCTTATTTCTTCATTTTAAGCTTCTCAGAACACTCTATTTCGCATAGGCATAAATAGTAAATTTTAGGGTCATGCTGTGTACCACCTAATTGACCTATAATTATTTCCTGTGGTAAGGTACACTATTACCCTGTAATATAATACGTGGTACAATTTAAAAATTATAGGTCAATATTAAGGTCCGATACCGTGCCGTTAGTTAACATAGAAAAGTGTCTTCGTATTTCCTTGTTTTAATGCACTATTTAAAATATACATAGTGTACCCCCTAATTGACCTATAATTATTTCCTGTGGTAGGGTGCACTATTACCCTGTAATATAATACCTGGTCCAATTTAAATATTATGGGTCAATATTAAGGTCTGATATTGCGCCTTGCGCTAGTTAACCATTGAAAGATGTCTTTGAATTTTTAAAGCATTTTAGAACGCTTATTTCTTCATTTTAAGCTTCTCAGAACACTTTATTTCGCATAGGCATACATAGTAAAATTTAGGGTCACGCTGTGTACCCCCTAAATGACCTATAATTATTTCCTGTGGTAGGGCACACTATTACCCTGTAATATAATACGTGGTCCAATTTAAAAATTATAGGTCAATATTAAGGTCCGATACCGTGCCGTTAGTTAACATAGAAAAATGTCTTTGAATTTTTAAAGCATTTTAGAACGCTTATTTCCTCATTTTAAGCTTCTCAGAACACTTTATTTCGCATAGGCATACATAGTAAACTTTAGGGTCACTCTGTGTACCCCCTAATTGACCTATAATTATTTCCTGTGGTAGGGTACACTATAACCCTGTAATATAATACGTGGTCCAGTTTAAAAATTATAGGTCAATATTAAGGTCCGATACCGTGCCGTTAGTTAACATAGAAAAGTGTCTTCGTATTTCCTTGTTTTAATGCACTATTTAAAATATACATAGTGTATCCCCTAATTGACCTATAATTATTTCCTGTGGTAGGGTACACTATTACCCTGTAATATAATACCTGGTCCAATTGAAATATTATGGTTCCATATTAAGGTCTGATATCGCGCCTTGCGTTAGTTAACCATTGAAAGATGTCTTTGAATTTTTAAAGCATTTTAGAACGCTTATTTCTTCATTTTAAGCTTCTCAGAACACTCTATTTCGCATAGGCATAAATAGTAAATTTTAGGGTCATGCTGTGTACCACCTAATTGACCTATAATTATTTCCTGTGGTAAGGTACACTATTACCCTGTAATATAATACGTGGTACAATTTAAAAATTATAGGTCAATATTAAGGTCCGATACCGTGCCGTTAGTTAACATAGAAAAGTGTCTTCGTATTTCCTTGTTTTAATGCACTATTTAAAATATACATAGTGTACCCCCTAATTGACCTATAATTATTTCCTGTGGTAGGGTGCACTATTACCCTGTAATATAATACCTGGTCCAATTTAAATATTATGGGTCAATATTAAGGTCTGATATTGCGCCTTGCGCTAGTTAACCATTGAAAGATGTCTTTGAATTTTTAAAGCATTTTAGAACGCTTATTTCTTCATTTTAAGCTTCTCAGAACACTTTATTTCGCATAGGCATACATAGTAAAATTTAGGGTCACGCTGTGTACCCCCTAAATGACCTATAATTATTTCCTGTGGTAGGGCACACTATTACCCTGTAATATAATACGTGGTCCAATTTAAAAATTATAGGTCAATATTAAGGTCCGATACCGTGCCGTTAGTTAACATAGAAAAATGTCTTTGAATTTTTAAAGCATTTTAGAACGCTTATTTCCTCATTTTAAGCTTCTCAGAACACTTTATTTCGCATAGGCATACATAGTAAACTTTAGGGTCACTCTGTGTACCCCCTAATTGACCTATAATTATTTCCTGTGGTAGGGTACACTATAACCCTGTAATATAATACGTGGTCCAGTTTAAAAATTATAGGTCAATATTAAGGTCCGATACCGTGCCGTTAGTTAACATAGAAAAGTGTCTTCGTATTTCCTTGTTTTAATGCACTATTTAAAATATACATAGTGTATCCCCTAATTGACCTATAATTATTTCCTGTGGTAGGGTACACTATTACCCTGTAATATAATACCTGGTCCAATTTAAATATTATGGGTCAATATTAAGGTCTGATATTGCGCCTTGCGCTAGTTAACCATTGAAAGAAGTCTTTGAATTTTTAAAGCATTTTAGAACGCTTATTTCTTCATTTTAAGCTTCTCAGAACACTCTATTTCGCATAAGCATACATAGTAAAATTTAGGGTCACGCTGTGTACCCCCTAAATGACCTATAATTATTTCCCGTGGTAGGGTACACTATTACCCTGTAATATAATACGTGGTCCAATTTAAAAATTATAGGTCAATATTAAGGTCCGATACCGTGCCGTTAGTTAAAATTGAAAAATGTCTTTGAATTTTTAAAGCATTTTAGAACGCTTATTTCCTCATTTTAAGCTTCTCAGAACACTTTATTTCGCATAGGCATACATAGTAAACTTTAGGGTCACGCTGTGTACCCCCTAATTGACCTATAATTATTTCCTGTGGTAGGATACACTATAACCCTGTAATATAATACGTGGTCCAATTTAAAAATTATAGGTCAATATTAAGGTTAGATACCGTGCCGTTAGTTAACATAGAAAAGTGTCTTCGAATTTCCTTGTTTTAATGCACTATTTAAAATATACATAGTGTACCCCCTAATTGACCTATAATTATTTCCTGTGGTAGGGTACACTATTACCCTCAGATATAATACCTGGTTCAAGTTAAATATTATGGGTCAATATTAAGGTCTGATATTGCGCCTTGCGTTAGTTAACCATAGAAAAATGTCTTTGAATTTTTAAAGCACTTTAGAACGCTTATTTCCTCATTTTAAGCTTCTCAGAACACTTTATTTCGCATAGGCATACATAGTAAACTTTAGGGTCACTCTGTGTACCCCCTAATTGACCTATAATTATTTCCTGTGGTAGGGTACACTATAACCCTGTAATATAATACGTGGTCCAGTTTAAAAATTATAGGTCAATATTAAGGTCCGATACCGTGCCGTTAGTTAACATAGAAAAGTGTCTTCGTATTTCCTTGTTTTAATGCACTATTTAAAATATACATAGTGTATCCCCTAATTGACCTACAATTATTTCCTGTGGTAGGGTACACTATTACCCTGTAATATAATACCTGGTCCAATTGAAATATTATGGTTCCATATTAAGGTCTGATATCGCGCCTTGCGTTAGTTAACCATTGAAAGATGTCTTTGAATTTTTAAAGCATTTTAGAACGCTTATTTCTTCATTTTAAGCTTCTCAGAACACTCTATTTCGCATAGGCATAAATAGTAAATTTTAGGGTCATGCTGTGTACCACCTAATTGACCTATAATTATTTCCTGTGGTAAGGTACACTATTACCCTGTAATATAATACGTGGTACAATTTAAAAATTATAGGTCAATATTAAGGTCCGATACCGTGCCGTTAGTTAACATAGAAAAGTGTCTTCGTATTTCCTTGTTTTAATGCACTATTTAAAATATACATAGTGTACCCCCTAATTGACCTATAATTATTTCCTGTGGTAGGGTGCACTATTACCCTGTAATATAATACCTGGTCCAATTTAAATATTATGGGTCAATATTAAGGTCTGATATTGCGCCTTGCGCTAGTTAACCATTGAAAGATGTCTTTGAATTTTTAAAGCATTTTAGAACGCTTATTTCTTCATTTTAAGCTTCTCAGAACACTCTATTTCGCATAGGCATAAATAGTAAATTTTAGGGTCATGCTGTGTACCACCTAATTGACCTATAATTATTTCCTGTTGTAGGGTACACTATTACCCTGTAATATAATAGGTGGTCCAATTTAAAAATTATAGGTCAATATTAAGGTCCGATACCGTGCCGTTAGTTAACATAGAAAAGTGTCTTCGTATTTCCTTGTTTTAATGCACTATTTAAAATATACATAGTGTATCCCCTAATTGACCTATAATTATTTCCTGTGGTAGGGTACACTATTACCCTGTAATATAATACCTGGTCCAATTGAAATATTATGGTTCCATATTAAGGTCTGATATCGCGCCTTGCGTTAGTTAACCATTGAAAGATGTCTTTGAATTTTTAAAGCATTTTAGAACGCTTATTTCTTCATTTTAAGCTTCTCAGAACACTCTATTTCGCATAGGCATAAATAGTAAATTTTAGGGTCATGCTGTGTACCACCTAATTGACCAATAATTATTTCCTGTGGTAAGGTACACTATTACCCTGTAATATAATACGTGGTACAATTTAAAAATTATAGGTCAATATTAAGGTCCGATACCGTGCCGTTAGTTAACATAGAAAAGTGTCTTCGTATTTCCTTGTTTTAATGCACTATTTAAAATATACATAGTGTACCCCCTAATTGACCTATAATTATTTCCTGTGGTAGGGTGCACTATTACCCTGTAATATAATACCTGGTCCAATTTAAATATTATGGGTCAATATTAAGGTCTGATATTGCGCCTTGCGCTAGTTAACCATTGAAAGATGTCTTTGAATTTTTAAAGCATTTTAGAACGCTTATTTCTTCATTTTAAGCTTCTCAGAACACTTTATTTCGCATAGGCATACATAGTAAAATTTAGGGTCACGCTGTGTACCCCCTAAATGACCTATAATTATTTCCTGTGGTAGGGCACACTATTACCCTGTAATATAATACGTGGTCCAATTTAAAAATTATAGGTCAATATTAAGGTCCGATACCGTGCCGTTAGTTAACATTGAAAAATGTCTTTGAATTTTTAAAGCATTTTAGAACGCTTATTTCCTCATTTTAAGCTTCTCAGAACACTTTATTTCGCATAGGCATACATAGTAAACTTTAGGGTCACGCTGTGTACCCCCTAATTGACCTATAATTATTTCCTGTGGTAGGATACACTATAACCCTGTAATATAATACGTGGTCCAATTTAAAAATTATAGGTCAATATTAAGGTCAGATACCGTGCCGTTAGTTAACATAGAAAAGTGTCTTCGAATTTCCTTGTTTTAATGCACTATTTAAAATATACATAGTGTACCCCCTAATTGACCTATAATTATTTCCTGTGGTAGGGTACACTATTACCCTCAGATATAATACCTGGTTCAAGTTAAATATTATGAGTCAATATTAAGGTCTGATATTGCGCCTTGCGTTAGTTAACCATTGAAAGATGTCTTTGAATTTTTAAAGCATTTTAGAACGCTTATTTCTTCATTTTAAGCATCTCAGAACACTCTATTTCGCATATGCATACATAGTAAACTTTAGGGTCACGCTGTGTACCCCCTAATTGACCTATAATTATTTCCTGTTGTAGGGTACACTATTACCCTGTAATATAATAGGTGGTCCAATTTAAAAATTATAGGTCAATATTAAGGTCCGATACCGTGCCGTTAGTTAGCATAGAAAAATGTCTTTGAATTTTTAAAGCATTTTAGAACGCTTATTTCCTCATTTTAAGCTTCTCAGAACACTTCATTTCGCATAGGCATACATAGAAAACTTTAGGGTCACTCTGCGTACCCCCTAATTGACCTATAATTATTTCCTGTGGTAGGGTACACTATAACCCTGTAATATAATACGTGGTCCAATTTAAAAATTATAGGTCTATATTAAGGTCCGATACCGTGCCGTTAGTTAACATAGAAAAGTGTCTTCGTATTTTCTTGTTTTAATGCACTATTTAAAACATACATAGTGTACCCCCTAATTGACCTATAATTATTTCCTGTTGTAGGGTACACTATTACCCTGTAATATAATACCTGGTCCAATTGAAATATTATGGTTCCATATTAAGGTCTGATATCGCGCCTTGCGTTAGTTAACCATTGAAAGATGTCTTTGAATTTTTAAAGCATTTTAGAACGCTTATTTCTTCATTTTAAGCTTCTCAGTACACTCTATTTCGCATAGGAATACATAGTAAATTTTAGGGTCATGCTGTGTACCACCTAATTGACCTATAATTATTTCCTGTGGTAAGGTACACTATTACCCTGTAATATAATATGTATTACAATTTAAAAATTATAGGTCAATATTAAGGTCCGATACCGTGCCGTTAGTTAACATAGAAAAGTGTCTTCGTATTTCCTTGTTTAATGCACTATTTAAAATATACATAGTGTACCCCCTAATTGACCTATAATTATTTCCTGTGGTAGGGTGCACTATTACCCTGTAATATAATACGTGGTCCAATTTAAAAATTATAGGTCAATATTAAGGTCCGATACCGTGCCGTTAGTTAACATAGAAAAATGTCTTTGAATTTTTAAAGCATTTTAGAACGCTTATTTCCTCATTTTAAGCTTCTCAGAACACTTTATTTTGCATAGGAATACATAGTAAATTTTAGGGTCACTCTGTGTACCCCCTAATTGACCTATAATTATTTCCTGTGGTAGGGTACACTATAACCCTGTAATATAATACGTGGTCCAATTTAAAAATTATAGGTCAATATTAAGGTGCAATACCGTGCCGTTAGTTAACATAGAAAAGTGTCTTCGTATTTTCTTGTTTTAATGCACTATTTAAAACATACATAGTGTACCCCCTAATTGACCTATAATTATTTCCTGTTGTAGGGTACACTATTACCCTGTAATATAATACCTGGTCCAATTGAAATATTATGGTTCCATATTAAGGTCTGATATCGCGCCTTGCGTTAGTTAATAATTGAAAGATGTCTTTGAATTTTTAAAGCATTTTAGAACGCTTATTTCTTCATTTTAAGCTTCTCAGAACACTCTATTTCGCATAGACATACATAGTAAATTTTAGGGTCACGCTGTGTACCACCTAATTGACCTATAATTATTTCCTGTGGTAAGGTACACTATTACCCTGTAATATAATACGTGGTACAATTAATAAATTATAGGTCAATATTAAGGACCGATACCGTGCCGTTAGTTAACATAGAAAAGTGTCTTCGTATTTCCTTGTTTTAATGCACTATTTAAAATATACATAGTGTACCCCCTAATTGACCTATAATTATTTCCTGTGGTAGGGTACACTATTACCCTGTAATATAATACCTATTCCAATTTAAATATTATGGGTCAATATTAAGGTCTGATATTGCGCCTTGCGTTAGTTAACCATTGAAAGATGTCTTTGAATTTTTAAAGCATTTTAGAACGCTTATTTCTTCATTTTAAGCATCTCAGAACACTCTATTTCGCATAGGCATACATAGTAAAATTTAGGGTCACGCTGTGTACCCCCTAAATGACCTATAATTATATCCTGCGGTAGGGTACACTATTACCCTGTAATATAATACGTGGTCCAATTTAAAAATTATAGGTCAATATTAAGGTCCGATACCGTGCCGTTAGTTAACATAAAAAAATGTCTTTGAATTTTTAAAGCATTTTAGAACGCTTATTTCCTCATTTTAAGCTTCTCAGAACACTTTATTTCGCATAGGCATACATAGTAAACTTTAGGGTCACGCTGTGTACCCCCTAAATGACCTATAATTATATCCTGTGGTAGGGTACACTATTACCCTGTAATATAATACGTGGTCCAATTTAAAAATTATAGGTCAATATTAAGGTCCGATACCGCGCCGTTAGTTAACATAGAAAAATGTCTTTGAATTTTTAAAGCATTTTAGAACGCTTATTTCCTCATTTTAAGCTTCTCAGAACACTTTATTTCGCATAGGCATACATAGTAAACTTTAGGGTCACGCTGTGTACCCCCTAATTGACCTATAATTATTTCCTTTGGTGGGGTACACCACTGATTGGAGCGGAAGCGCTACTGAGAACTTAAGTCTTTGGTAGGGTCTATAAGGGCAGTGTAGTGTCCAGCTGTAGTTTAAGATTCTCAGAACACTTTATTTCGCATAGGCATACATATTAAACTTTAGGGTCACGCTGTGTACCCCCTAATTGACCTATAATTATTTTCTGAGGTAGGTTACACTATTACCCTATAATATAGTACGTGGTCCAATTTAAAAATTCTAGTTCAATATTAAGGTCCGATACCGTGCCGTTAGTTAACATAGAAAAGTGTCTTCGAATTTCCTTGTTTCAATGCACTATTTAAAATATACATAGTGTACCCCCTAATTGACCTGTAATTATTTCCTGTGGTAGGGTACACTATTACCCTGTAATATAATACCTGGTCCAATTTAAATATTATGGGACAATATTAAGGTCTGATATTGCGCCTTGCGTTAGTTAACCATTGACAGATGTCTTTGAATTTTTAAAGCATTTTAGAACGCTTATTTCTTCATTTTACGCTTCTCAGAACACTTTATTTCGCATAGGCATACATAGTAAACTTTAGGGTCACGCTGCGTACCCCCTAATTGACCTATAATTATTTTCTGTGGTAGGGTACACTATCAACCTGTAATATAATACGTGGTCCAATTTAAAAATTTTGGGTCAATATTAAGGTCCGATGCCCTACCGTTAGTTAACATAGAGAAGAATCTTCGAATTTCCTTGTTTTAATGCACTATTTAAAATATACATAGTGCATCCCCTAATTGACCTATAATTATTTCCTGTTGTAGGGTACACTATTACCCTGTATTATAATACCTGGTCCAATTTAAATATTATGGTTCCATATTAAGGTCTGATATCGCGCCTTGCGTTAGTTAACCATTGAAAGATGTCTTTGAATTTTTAAAGCATTTTAGAACGCTTATTTCTTCATTTTAAGCTTCTCAGAACACTCTATTTTGCATAGGCATACATAGTAAACTTTAGGGTCACGCTGTGTACCCCCTAAATGACCTATTATTATTTCCTGTGGTAGGGTACACTATTACCCTGTAATATAATTCGTGGTCCAATTTAAAAAGTATAGGTCAATATTAAGGTCCGATACCGTGCCGTTAGTTAACATAGAAAAGTGTCTTCGTATTTCCTTGTTTTAATGCACTATTTAAAATATACATAGTGTACCCCCTAATTGACCTATAATTATTTCCTGTGGTACGGTACTTTATTACCCTGTAATATAATACCTGGTCCAATTTAAATAATATGGGTCAATATTAAGGTCTGATATTGAGCCTTGCGTTAGTTAACCATTGAAAGATGTCTTTGAATTTTTAAAGCATTTTAGAACGCTTATTTCTTCATTTTAAGCTTCTCAGAACACTCTATATCGCATAGGCATACATAGTAAAATTTAGGGTCACGCTGTGTCCCCCCTAAATGACATATATTTATTTCCTGTGGTAGGGTACACTATTACCCTGTAATATAATACGTGGTCCAATTTAAAAATTATAGGTCAATATTAAGGTCCGATACCGTGCCGTTAGTTAACATAGAAAAGTGTCTTCGAATTTCCTTGTTTCAATGCACTATTTAAAATATACATAGTGTACCCCCTAATTGACCTGTAATTATTTCCTGTGGTAGGGTACACTATTACCCTGTAATATAATACCTGGTCCAATTTAAATATTATGGGACAATATTAAGGTCTGATATTGCGCCTTGCGTTAGTTAACCATTGACAGATGTCTTTGAATTTTTAAAGCATTTTAGAACGCTTATTTCTTCATTTTACGCTTCTCAGAACACTTTATTTCGCATAGGCGTACATAGTAAACTTTAGGGTCACGCTGCGTACCCCCTAATTGACCTATAATTATTTTCTGTGGTAGGGTACACTATCACCCTGTAATATAATACGTGGTCCAATTTAAAAATTTTGGGTCAATATTAAGGTCCGATGCCCTACCGTTAGTTAACATAGAAAAGTGTCTTCGTATTTTCTTGTTTTAATGCACTATTTAAAACATACATAGTGTACCCCCTAATTGACCTATAATTATTTCCTGTTGTAGGGTACACTATTACCCTGTAATATAATACCTGGTCCAATTGAAATATTATGGTTCCATATTAAGGTCTGATATCGCGCCTTGCGTTAGTTAACCATTGAAAGATGTCTTTGAATTTTTAAAGCATTTTAGAACGCTTATTTCTTCATTTTACGCTTCTCAGTACACTCTATTTCGCATAGGAATACATAGTAAATTTTAGGGTCATGCTGTGTACCACCTAATTGACCTATAATTATTTCCTGTGGTAAGGTACACTATTACCCTGTAATATAATATGTATTACAATTTAAAAATTATAGGTCAATATTAAGGTCCGATACCGTGCCGTTAGTTAACATAGAAAAGTGTCTTCGTATTTCCTTGTTTAATGCACTATTTAAAATATACATAGTGTACCCCCTAATTGACCTATAATTATTTCCTGTGGTAGGGTGCACTATTACCCTGTAATATAATACGTGGTCCAATTTAAAAATTATAGGTCAATATTAAGGTCCGATACCGTGCCGTTAGTTAACATAGAAAAATGTCTTTGAATTTTTAAAGCATTTTAGAACGCTTATTTCCTCATTTTAAGCTTCTCAGAACACTTTATTTTGCATAGGAATACATAGTAAATTTTAGGGTCACTCTGTGTACCCCCTAATTGACCTAAAATTATTTCCTGTGGTAGGGTACACTATAACCCTGTAATATAATACGTGGTCCAATTTAAAAATTATAGGTCAATATTAAGGTGCAATACCGTGCCGTTAGTTAACATAGAAAAGTGTCTTCGTATTTTCTTGTTTTAATGCACTATTTAAAACATACATAGTGTACCCCCTAATTGACCTATAATTATTTCCTGTTGTAGGGTACACTATTACCCTGTAATATAATACCTGGTCCAATTGAAATATTATGGTTCCATATTAAGGTCTGATATCGCGCCTTGCGTTAGTTAATAATTGAAAGATGTCTTTGAATTTTTAAAGCATTTTAGAACGCTTATTTCTTCATTTTAAGCTTCTCAGAACACTCTATTTCGCATAGACATACATAGTAAATTTTAGGGTCACGCTGTGTACCACCTAATTGACCTATAATTATTTCCTGTGGTAAGGTACACTATTACCCTGTAATATAATACGTGGTACAATTAATAAATTATAGGTCAATATTAAGGACCGATACCGTGCCGTTAGTTAACATAGAAAAGTGTCTTCGTATTTCCTTGTTTTAATGCACTATTTAAAATATACATAGTGTACCCCCTAATTGACCTATAATTATTTCCTGTGGTAGGGTACACTATTACCCTGTAATATAATACCTATTCCAATTTAAATATTATGGGTCAATATTAAGGTCTGATATTGCGCCTTGCGTTAGTTAACCATTGAAAGATGTCTTTGAATTTTTAAAGCATTTTAGAACCCTTATTTCTTCATTTTAAGCATCTCAGAACACTCTATTTCGCATAGGCATACATAGTAAAATTTAGGGTCACGCTGTGTACCCCCTAAATGACCTATAATTATATCCTGTGGTAGGGTACACTATTACCCTGTAATATAATACGTGGTCCAATTTAAAAATTATAGGTCAATATTAAGGTCCGATACCGTGCCGTTAGTTAACATAAAAAAATGTCTTTGAATTTTTAAAGCATTTTAGAACGCTTATTTCCTCATTTTAAGCTTCTCAGAACACTTTATTTCGCATAGGCATACATAGTAAACTTTAGGGTCACGCTGTGTACCCCCTAAATGACCTATAATTATATCCTGTGGTAGGGTACACTATTACCCTGTAATATAATACGTGGTCCAATTTAAAAATTATAGGTCAATATTAAGGTCCGATACCGCGCCGTTAGTTAACATAGAAAAATGTCTTTGAATTTTTAAAGCATTTTAGAACGCTTATTTCCTCATTTTAAGCTTCTCAGAACACTTTATTTCGCATAGGCATACATAGTAAACTTTAGGGTCACGCTGTGTACCCCCTAATTGACCTATAATTATTTCCTTTGGTGGGGTACACCACTGATTGGAGCGGAAGCGCTACTGAGAACTTAAGTCTTTGGTAGGGTCTATAAGGGCAGTGTAGTGTCCAGCTGTAGTTTAAGATTCTCAGAACACTTTATTTCGCATAGGCATACATATTAAACTTTAGGGTCACGCTGTGTACCCCCTAATTGACCTATAATTATTTTCTGAGGTAGGTTACACTATTACCCTATAATATAGTACGTGGTCCAATTTAAAAATTCTAGTTCAATATTAAGGTCCGATACCGTGCCGTTAGTTAACATAGAAAAGTGTCTTCGAATTTCCTTGTTTCAATGCACTATTTAAAATATACATAGTGTACCCCCTAATTGACCTGTAATTATTTCCTGTGGTAGGGTACACTATTACCCTGTAATATAATACCTGGTCCAATTTAAATATTATGGGACAATATTAAGGTCTGATATTGCGCCTTGCGTTAGTTAACCATTGACAGATGTCTTTGAATTTTTAAAGCATTTTAGAACGCTTATTTCTTCATTTTACGCTTCTCAGAACACTTTATTTCGCATAGGCATACATAGTAAACTTTAGGGTCACGCTGCGTACCCCCTAATTGACCTATAATTATTTTCTGTGGTAGGGTACACTATCACCCTGTAATATAATACGTGGTCCAATTTAAAAATTTTGGGTCAATATTAAGGTCCGATGCCCTACCGTTAGTTAACATAGAGAAGAATCTTCGAATTTCCTTGTTTTAATGCACTATTTAAAATATACATAGTGCATCCCCTAATTGACCTATAATTATTTCCTGTTGTAGGGTACACTATTACCCTGTATTATAATACCTGGTCCAATTTAAATATTATGGTTCCATATTAAGGTCTGATATCGCGCCTTGCGTTAGTTAACCATTGAAAGATGTCTTTGAATTTTTAAAGCATTTTAGAACGCTTATTTCTTCATTTTAAGCTTCTCAGAACACTCTATTTTGCATAGGCATACATAGTAAACTTTAGGGTCACGCTGTGTACCCCCTAAATGACCTATTATTATTTCCTGTGGTAGGGTACACTATTACCCTGTAATATAATTCGTGGTCCAATTTAAAAAGTATAGGTCAATATTAAGGTCCGATACCGTGCCGTTAGTTAACATAGAAAAGTGTCTTCGTATTTCCTTGTTTTAATGCACTATTTAAAATATACATAGTGTACCCCCTAATTGACCTATAATTATTTCCTGTGGTACGGTACTTTATTACCCTGTAATATAATACCTGGTCCAATTTAAATAATATGGGTCAATATTAAGGTCTGATATTGAGCCTTGCGTTAGTTAACCATTGAAAGATGTCTTTGAATTTTTAAAGCATTTTAGAACGCTTATTTCTTCATTTTAAGCTTCTCAGAACACTCTATATCGCATAGGCATACATAGTAAAATTTAGGGTCACGCTGTGTCCCCCCTAAATGACATATATTTATTTCCTGTGGTAGGGTACACTATTACCCTGTAATATAATACGTGGTCCAATTTAAAAATTATAGGTCAATATTAAGGTCCGATACCGTGCCGTTAGTTAACATAGAAAAGTGTCTTCGAATTTCCTTGTTTCAATGCACTATTTAAAATATACATAGTGTACCCCCTAATTGACCTGTAATTATTTCCTGTGGTAGGGTACACTATTACCCTGTAATATAATACCTGGTCCAATTTAAATATTATGGGACAATATTAAGGTCTGATATTG
This sequence comes from Parasteatoda tepidariorum, assembly GCF_982258835.1. Classification (NCBI taxonomy): domain Eukaryota; kingdom Metazoa; phylum Arthropoda; class Arachnida; order Araneae; family Theridiidae; genus Parasteatoda; species Parasteatoda tepidariorum. The sequence continues at coordinate 174,750 of NW_028257418.1, read as the reverse complement.
CGCCTTGCGTTAGTTAACCATTGACAGATGTCTTTGAATTTTTAAAGCATTTTAGAACGCTTATTTCTTCATTTTACGCTTCTCAGAACACTTTATTTCGCATAGGCATACATAGTAAACTTTAGGGTCACGCTGCGTACCCCCTAATTGACCTATAATTATTTTCTGTGGTAGGGTACACTATCACCCTGTAATATAATACGTGGTCCAATTTAAAAATTTTGGGTCAATATTAAGGTCCGATGCCCTACCGTTAGTTAACATAGAAAAGAATCTTCGAATTTCCTTGTTTTAATGCACTATTTAAAATATACATAGTGCATCCCCTAATTGACCTATAATTATTTCCTGTTGTAGGGTACACTATTACCCTGTATTATAATACCTGGTCCAATTTAAATATTATGGTTCCATATTAAGGTCTGATACCGCGCCTTGCGTTAGTTAACCATTGAAAGATGTCTTTGAATTTTTAAAGCATTTTAGAACGCTTATTTCTTCATTTTAAGCTTCTCAGAACACTCTATTTTGCATAGGCATACATAGTAAACTTTAGGGTCACGCTGTGTACCCCCTAAATGACCTATTATTATTTCCTGTGGTAGGGTACACTATTACCCTGTAATATAATTCGTGGTCCAATTTAAAAAGTATAGGTCAATATTAAGGTCCGATACCGTGCCGTTAGTTAACATAGAAAAGTGTCTTCGTATTTCCTTGTTTTAATGCACTATTTAAAATATACATAGTGTACCCCCTAATTGACCTATAATTATTTCCTGTGGTACGGTACTTTATTACCCTGTAATATAATACCTGGTCCAATTTAAATAATATGGGTCAATATTAAGGTCTGATATTGAGCCTTGCGTTAGTTAACCATTGAAAGATGTCTTTGAATTTTTAAAGCATTTTAGAACGCTTATTTCTTCATTTTAAGCTTCTCAGAACACTCTATATCGCATAGGCATACATAGTAAAATTTAGGGTCACGCTGTGTCCCCCCTAAATGACATATATTTATTTCCTGTGGTAGGGTACACTATTACCCTGTAATATAATACGTGGTCCAATTTAAAAATTATAGGTCAATATTAAGGTCTGACAACGTGTCGTTAGTTAACATTGAAAAATGTCTTTGAATTTTTAAAGCATTTTAGAACGCTTATTTCCTCATTTTAAGCTTCTCAGAACACTTTTTTTCGCATAGGCATACATTGTAAACTTTAGGGTCACGCTGTGTACCCCCTAATTGACCTATAATTATTTCCTGTGGTAGGGCACACTATAACCCTGTAATATAATACGTGGTCCAATTTATAATTTATAGGTCAATATTAAGGTCCGATACCGTGCCGTTAGTAAACATAGAAAAGTGTCTTCGAATTTCCTTGTTTTAATGCACTATTTAAAATATACATAGTGTACCCCCTAATTGACCTATAATTATTTCCTGTGGTAGGGTACACTATTACCCTGTAATATAATACCTGGTCCAATTTAAATAATATGGGTCAATATTAAGGTCTGATATTGCGCCTTGCGTTAGTTAACCATTGAAAGATGTCTTTGAATTTTTAAAGCATTTTAGAACGCCTATTTCTTCATTTTAAGCTTCTCAGAACACTCTATTTCGCATAGGCATACATAGTAAACTTTGGGGTCACGCTGTGTACCCCTAATTGACCTATAATTATTTCCTGTGGTAGGGTACACTATTATCCTGTAATATAATACGTGGTCCAATTTAAAAATTATAGGTCAATGTTAAGGTCCGATACCGTGCCGTTAGTTAACATAGAAAAGTGTCTTCGTATTTCCTTGTTTTAATGCACTATTTAAAATATACATAGTGTACCCCCTAATTGACCTATAATTATTTCCTGTGGTAGGGTACACTATTACCCTGTAATATAATACCTGGTCAAATTTAAATATTATGGGTCAATATTAAGGTCTGATATTGCGCCTTGCGTTAGTTAACCATTGAAAGATGTCTTTGAATTTTTAAAGCATTTTAGAACGCTTATTTCTTCATTTTAATCTTCTCAGAACACTCTATATCGCATAGGCATACATAGTAAAATTTAGGGTCACGCTGTGTCCCCCCTAAATGACATATATTTATTTCCTGTGGTAGGGTACACTATTACCCTGTAATATAATACGTGGTCCAATTTAAAAATTATAGGTCAATATTAAGGTCTGACACCGTGCCGTTAGTTAACATAGAAAAATGTCTTTGAATTTTTAAATCATTTTAGAACGCTTATTTCCTCATTTTAAGCTTCTCAGAACACTTTATTTCGCATAGGCATACATTGTAAACTTTAGGGTCACGCTGTGTACCCCCTAATTGACCTATAATTATTTCCTGTGGTAGGGTACACTATAACCCTGTAATATAATACGTGGTCCAATTTATAAATTATAGGTCAATATTAAGGTCCGATACCGTGCCGTTAGTTAACATAGAAAAGTGTCTTCGAATTTCCTTGTTTTAATGCACTATTTAAAATATACATAGTGTACCCCCTAATTGACCTATCATTATTTCCTGTGGTAGGGTACACTATTACCCTGTAATATAATACCTGGTCCAATTTAAATAATATGGGTCAATATTAAGGTCTGATACCGTGCCGTTAGTTAACATTGAAAAATGTCTTTGAATTTTTAAAGCATTTTAGAACGCTTATTTCCTCATTTTAAGCTTCTCAGATCACTTTATTTCGCATAGGCATACATTGTAAACTTTAGGGTCCCGCTGTGTACCCCCTAATTGACCTATAATTATTTCCTGTGGTAGGGCTCACTATAACCCTGTAATATAATACGTGGTCCAATTTAAAAAGTATATGTCAATATTAAGGTACGATACCGTGCCGTTAGTTAACATAGAAAAGTGTCTTCGTATTTCCTTGTTTTAATGCACTATTTAAAATATACATAGTGTACCCCCTAATTGACCTATAATTATTTCCTGTGGTACGGTACTTTATTACCCTGTAATATAATACCTGGTCCAATTTAAATAATATGGGTCAATATTAAGGTCTGATATTGCGCCTTGCGTTAGTTAACCATTGAAAGATGTCTTTGAATTTTTAAAGCATTTTAGAAAGCTTATTTCTTCATTTTAAGCTTCTCAGAACACTCTATTTCGCATAGGCATACATAGTAAACTTTGGGGTCACGCTGTGTACCCCCTAATTAACCTATAATTATTTCCTGTGGTAGGGTGCAGTATTACCCTGTAATATAATACGTGGTCCAATTTAAAAATTTTAGGTCAATATTAAGGTCCGATACCCTACCGTTAGTTAACATAGAAAAGAGTCTTCGTATTTCCTTGTTTTAATGCACTATTTTAAATATACATAGTGTACCCCCTAATTGACCTATAATTATTTCCTGTTGTAGGGTACACTATTACCCTGTAATATAATACCTGGTCCAATTTAAATATTATGGTTCCATATTAAGGTCTGATATCGCGCCTTGCGTTAGTTAACCATTGAAAGATGTCTTTGAATTTTTAAAGCATTTTAGAACGCCTATTTCTTCATTTTAAGCTTCTCAGAACACTCTATTTCGCATAGGCATACATAGTAAACTTTGGGGTCACGCTGTGTACCCCCTAATTGACCTATAATTATTTCCTGTGGTAGGGTACACTATTATCCTGTAATATAATACGTGGTCCAATTTAAAAATTATAGGTCAATGTTAAGGTCCGATACCGTGCCGTTAGTTAACATAGAAAAGTGTCTTCGTATTTCCTTGTTTTAATGCACTATTTAAAATATACATAGTGTACCCCCTAATTGACCTATAATTATTTCCTGTGGTAGGGTACACTATTACCCTGTAATATAATACCTGGTCAAATTTAAATATTATGGGTCAATATTAAGGTCTGATATTGCGCCTTGCGTTAGTTAACCATTGAAAGATGTCTTTGAATTTTTAAAGCATTTTAGAACGCTTATTTCTTCATTTTAAGCTTCTCAGAACACTCTATATCGCATAGGCATACATAGTAAAATTTAGGGTCACGCTGTGTCCCCCCTAAATGACATATATTTATTTCCTGTGGTAGGGTACACTATTACCCTGTAATATAATACGTGGTCCAATTTAAAAATTATAGGTCAATATTAAGGTCTGACACCGTGCCGTTAGTTAACATAGAAAAATGTCTTTGAATTTTTAAATCATTTTAGAACGCTTATTTCCTCATTTTAAGCTTCTCAGAACACTTTATTTCGCATAGGCATACATTGTAAACTTTAGGGTCACGCTGTGTACCCCCTAATTGACCTATAATTATTTCCTGTGGTAGGGTACACTATAACCCTGTAATATAATACGTGGTCCAATTTATAAATTATAGGTCAATATTAAGGTCCGATACCGTGCCGTTAGTTAACATAGAAAAGTGTCTTCGAATTTCCTTGTTTTAATGCACTATTTAAAATATACATAGTGTACCCCCTAATTGACCTATCATTATTTCCTGTGGTAGGGTACACTATTACCCTGTAATATAATACCTGGTCCAATTTAAATAATATGGGTCAATATTAAGGTCTGATACCGTGCCGTTAGTTAACATTGAAAAATGTCTTTGAATTTTTAAAGCATTTTAGAACGCTTATTTCCTCATTTTAAGCTTCTCAGATCACTTTATTTCGCATAGGCATACATTGTAAACTTTAGGGTCCCGCTGTGTACCCCCTAATTGACCTATAATTATTTCCTGTGGTAGGGCTCACTATAACCCTGTAATATAATACGTGGTCCAATTTAAAAAGTATATGTCAATATTAAGGTACGATACCGTGCCGTTAGTTAACATAGAAAAGTGTCTTCGTATTTCCTTGTTTTAATGCACTATTTAAAATATACATAGTGTACCCCCTAATTGACCTATAATTATTTCCTGTGGTACGGTACTTTATTACCCTGTAATATAATACCTGGTCCAATTTAAATAATATGGGTCAATATTAAGGTCTGATATTGCGCCTTGCGTTAGTTAACCATTGAAAGATGTCTTTGAATTTTTAAAGCATTTTAGAAAGCTTATTTCTTCATTTTAAGCTTCTCAGAACACTCTATTTCGCATAGGCATACATAGTAAACTTTGGGGTCACGCTGTGTACCCCCTAATTAACCTATAATTATTTCCTGTGGTAGGGTGCAGTATTACCCTGTAATATAATACGTGGTCCAATTTAAAAATTTTAGGTCAATATTAAGGTCCGATACCCTACCGTTAGTTAACATAGAAAAGAGTCTTCGTATTTCCTTGTTTTAATGCACTATTTTAAATATACATAGTGTACCCCCTAATTGACCTATAATTATTTCCTGTTGTAGGGTACACTATTACCCTGTAATATAATACCTGGTCCAATTTAAATATTATGGTTCCATATTAAGGTCTGATATCGCGCCTTGCGTTAGTTAACCATTGAAAGATGTCTTTGAATTTTTAAAGCATTTTAGAACGCTTATTTCTTCATTTTAAGCTTCTCAGAACCCCTTATTTCGCATAGGCATACATAGTAAACTTTAGGGTCACGCTGTGTACCCCCTAATTGACCTATAATTATTTTCTGTGGTAGGGTACACTATCACCCTGTGATATAATACGTGGTCCAATTTAAAAATTATAGGTCAATATTAAGGTCCGATACCGTGCCGTTAGTTAACATAGAAAAGTGTCTTCGTTTTTCCTTGTTTTAATGCACTATTTAAAATATACATAGTGTACCCCCTAATTGACCTATAATTATTTCCTGTGGTAGGGTACACTATTACCCTGTAATATAATACCTGGTCCAATTTAAATGATATGGGTCAATATTAAGGTCTGATATTGCGCCTTGCGTTAGTTAACCATTGAAAGATGTCTTTGAATTTTTAAAGCATTTTAGAACGCTTATTTCTTCATTTTAAGCTTCTCAGAACACTCTATATCGCATAGGCATACATAGTAAAATTTAGGGTCACGCTGTGTCCCCCCTAAATGACATATATTTATTTCCTGTGGTAGGGTCCACTATTACCCTGTAATATAATACGTGGTCCAATTTAAAAATTATAGGTCAATATTAAGGTCTGACACCGAGCCGTTAGTTAACATTGAAAAATGTCTTTGAATTTTTAAAGCATTTTAGAACGCTTATTTCCTCATTTTAAGCTTCTCAGAACACTTTTTTTCGCATAGGCATACATTGTAAACTTTAGGGTCACGCTGTGTACCCCCTAATTGACCTATAATTATTTCCTGTGGTAGGTCACACTATAACCCTGTAATATAATACGTGGTCCAATTTATAAATTATAGGTCAATATTAAGGTCCGATACCGTGCCGTTAGTAAACATAGAAAAGTGTCTTCGAATTTCCTTGTTTTAATGCACTATTTAAAATATACATAGTGTACCCCCTAATTGACCTATAATTATTTCCTGTGGTAGGGTACACTATTACCCTGTAATATAATACCTGGTCCAATTTAAATAATATGGGTCAATATTAAGGTCTGATATTGCGCCTTGCGTTAGTTTACCATTGAAAGATGTCTTTGAATTTTTAAAGCATTTTAGAACGCCTATTTCTTCATTTTAAGCTTCTCAGAACACTCTATTTCGCATAGGCATACATAGTAAACTTTGGGGTCACGCTGTGTACCCCCTAATTGACCTATAATTATTTCCTGTGGTAGGGTACACTATTACCCTGTAATATAATACGTGGTCCAATTTAAAAATTATAGGTCAATGTTAAGGTCCGATACCGTGCCGTTAGTTAACATAGAAAAGTGTCTTCGTATTTCCTTGTTTTAATGCACTATTTAAAATATACATAGTGTACCCCCTAATTGACCTATAATTATTTCCTGTGGTAGGGTACACTATTACCCTGTAATATAATACCTGGTCAAATTTAAATATTATGGGTCAATATTAAGGTCTGATATTGCGCCTTGCGTTAGTTAACCATTGAAAGATGTCTTTGAATTTTTAAAGCATTTTAGAACGCTTATTTCTTCATTTTAAGCTTCTCAGAACACTCTATATCGCATAGGCATACATAGTAAAATTTAGGGTCACGCTGTGTCCCCCCTAAATGACATATATTTATTTCCTGTGGTAGGGTACACTATTACCCTGTAATATAATACGTGGTCCAATTTAAAAATTATAGGTCAATATTAAGGTCTGACACCGTGCCGTTAGTTAACATAGAAAAATGTCTTTGAATTTTTAAAGCATTTTAGAACGCTTATTTCCTCATTTTAAGCTTCTCAGAACACTTTATTTCGCATAGGCATACATTGTAAACTTTAGGGTCACGCTGTGTACCCCCTAATTGACCTATAATTATTTCCTGTGGTAGGGTACACTATAACCCTGTAATATAATACGTGGTCCAATTTATAAATTATAGGTCAATATTAAGGTCCGATACCGTGCCGTTAGTTAACATAGAAAAGTGTCTTCGAATTTCCTTGTTTTAATGCACTATTTAAAATTTACATAGTGTACCCCCTAATTGACCTATAATTATTTCCTGTGGTAGGGTACACTATTACCCTGTAATATAATACCTGGTCCAATTTAAATAATATGGGTGAATATTAAGGTCTGATATTGCGCCTTGCGTTAGTTAACCATTGAAAGATGTCTTTGAATTTTTAAAGCATTTTAGAACGCCTATTTCTTCATTTTAAGCTTCTCAGAACACTCTATTTCGCATAGGCATACATAGTAAACTTTGGGGTCACGCTGTGTACCCCCTAATTGACCTATAATTATTTCCTGTGGTAGGGTACACTATTACCCTGTAATATAATACGTGGTCCAATTTAAAAATTATAGGTCAATGTTAAGGTCCGATACCGTGCCGTTAGTTAACATAGAAAAGTGTCTTCGTATTTCCTTGTTTTAATGCACTATTTAAAATATACATAGTGTACCCCCTAATTGACCTATAATTATTTCCTGTGGTAGGGTACACTATTACCCTGTAATATAATACCTGGTCCAATTTAAATAATATGGGTCAATATTAAGGTCTGATATTGCGCCTTGCGTTAGTTAACCATTGAAAGATGTCTTTGAATTTTTAAAGCATTTTAGAACGCCTATTTCTTCATTTTAAGCTTCTCAGAACACTCTATTTCGCATAGGCATACATAGTAAACTTTGGGGTCACGCTGTGTACCCCCTAATTGACCTATAATTATTTCCTGTGGTAGGGTACACTATTACCCTGTAATATAATACGTGGTCCAATTTAAAAATTATAGGTCAATGTTAAGGTCCGATACCGTGCCGTTAGTTAACATAGAAAAGTGTCTTCGTATTTCCTTGTTTTAATGCACTATTTAAAATATACATAGTGTACCCCCTAATTGACCTATAATTATTTCCTGTGGTAGGGTACACTATTACCCTGTAATATAATACCTGGTCAAATTTAAATATTATGGGTCAATATTAAGGTCTGATATTGCGCCTTGCGTTAGTTAACCATTGAAAGATGTCTTTGAATTTTTAAAGCATTTTAGAACGCTTATTTCTTCATTTTAAGCTTCTCAGAACACTCTATATCGCATAGGCATACATAGTAAAATTTAGGGTCACGCTGTGTCCCCCCTAAATGACATATATTTATTTCCTGTGGTAGGGTACACTATTACCCTGTAATATAATACGTGGTCCAATTTAAAAATTATAGGTCAATATTAAGGTCTGACACCGTGCCGTTAGTTAACATAGAAAAATGTCTTTGAATTTTTAAAGCATTTTAGAACGCTTATTTCCTCATTTTAAGCTTCTCAGAACACTTTATTTCGCATAGGCATACATTGTAAACTTTAGGGTCACGCTGTGTACCCCCTAATTGACCTATAATTATTTCCTGTGGTAGGGTACACTATAACCCTGTAATATAATACGTGGTCCAATTTATAAATTATAGGTCAATATTAAGGTCCGATACCGTGCCGTTAGTTAACATAGAAAAGTGTCTTCGAATTTCCTTGTTTTAATGCACTATTTAAAATATACATAGTGTACCCCCTAATTGACCTATCATTATTTCCTGTGGTAGGGTACACTATTACCCTGTAATATAATACCTGGTCCAATTTAAATAATATGGGTCAATATTAAGGTCTGATATTGCGCCTTGCGTTAGTTAACCATTGAAAGATGTCTTTGAATTTTTAAAGCATTTTAGAAAGCTTATTTCTTCATTTTAAGCTTCTCAGAACACTCTATTTCGCATAGGCATACATAGTAAACTTTGGGGTCACGCTGTGTACCCCCTAATTAACCTATAATTATTTCCTGTGGTAGGGTGCAGTATTACCCTGTAATATAATACGTGATCCAATTTAAAAATTTTAGGTCAATATTAAGGTCCGATACCCTACCGTTAGTTAACATAGAAAAGAGTCTTCGTATTTCCTTGTTTTAATGCACTATTTTAAATATACATAGTGTACCCCCTAATTGACCTATAATTATTTCCTGTTGTAGGGTACACTATTACCCTGTAATATAATACCTGGTCCAATTTAAATATTATGGTTCCATATTAAGGTCTGATATCGCGCCTTGCGTTAGTTAACCATTGAAAGATGTCTTTGAATTTTTAAAGCATTTTAGAACGCTTATTTCTTCATTTTAAGCTTCTCAGAACGACTTATTTCGCATAGGCATACATAGTAAACTTTAGGGTCACGCTGTGTACCCCCTAATTGACCTATAATTATTTTCTGTGGTAGGGTACACTATCACCCTGTGATATAATACGTGGTCCAATTTAAAAATTATAGGTCAATATTAAGGTCCGATACCGTGCCGTTAGTTAACATAGAAAAGTGTCTTCGTTTTTCCTTGTTTTAATGCACTATTTAAAATATACATAGTGTACCCCCTAATTGACCTATAATTATTTCCTGTGGTAGGGTACACTATTACCCTGTAATATAATACCTGGTCCAATTTAAATGATATGGGTCAATATTAAGGTCTGATATTGCGCCTTGCGTTAGTTAACCATTGAAAGATGTCTTTGAATTTTTAAAGCATTTTAGAACGCTTATTTCTTCATTTTAAGCTTCTCAGAACACTCTATATCGCATAGGCATACATAGTAAAATTTAGGGTCACGCTGTGTCCCCCCTAAATGACATATATTTATTTCCTGTGGTAGGGTACACTATTACCCTGTAATATAATACGTGGTCCAATTTAAAAATTATAGGTCAATATTAAGGTCTGACACCGAGCCGTTAGTTAACATTGAAAAATGTCTTTGAATTTTTAAAGCATTTTAGAACGCTTATTTCCTCATTTTAAGCTTCTCAGAACACTTTTTTTCGCATAGGCATACATTGTAAACTTTAGGGTCACGCTGTGTACCCCCTAATTGACCTATAATTATTTCCTGTGGTAGGTCACACTATAACCCTGTAATATAATACGTGGTCCAATTTATAAATTATAGGTCAATATTAAGGTCCGATACCGTGCCGTTAGTAAACATAGAAAAGTGTCTTCGAATTTCCTTGTTTTAATGCACTATTTAAAATATACATAGTGTACCCCCTAATTGACCTATAATTATTTCCTGTGGTAGGGTACACTATTACCCTGTAATATAATACCTGGTCCAATTTAAATAATATGGGTCAATATTAAGGTCTGATATTGCGCCTTGCGTTAGTTTACCATTGAAAGATGTCTTTGAATTTTTAAAGCATTTTAGAACGCCTATTTCTTCATTTTAAGCTTCTCAGAACAATCTATTTCGCATAGGCATACATAGTAAACTTTGGGGTCACGCTGTGTACCCCCTAATTGACCTATAATTATTTCCTGTGGTAGGGTACACTATTACCCTGTAATATAATACGTGGTCCAATTTAAAAATTATAGGTCAATGTTAAGGTCCGATACCGTGCCGTTAGTTAACATAGAAAAGTGTCTTCGTATTTCCTTGTTTTAATGCACTATTTAAAATATACATAGTGTACCCCCTAATTGACCTATAATTATTTCCTGTGGTAGGGTACACTATTACCCTGTAATATAATACCTGGTCAAATTTAAATATTATGGGTCAATATTAAGGTCTGATATTGCGCCTTGCGTTAGTTAACCATTGAAAGATGTCTTTGAATTTTTAAAGCATTTTAGAACGCTTATTTCTTCATTTTAAGCTTCTCAGAACACTCTATATCGCATAGGCATACATAGTAAAATTTAGGGTCACGCTGTGTCCCCCCTAAATGACATATATTTATTTCCTGTGGTAGGGTACACTATTACCCTGTAATATAATACGTGGTCCAATTTAAAAATTATAGGTCAATATTAAGGTCTGACACCGTGCCGTTAGTTAACATAGAAAAATGTCTTTGAATTTTTAAAGCATTTTAGAACGCTTATTTCCTCATTTTAAGCTTCTCAGAACACTTTATTTCGCATAGGCATACATTGTAAACTTTAGGGTCACGCTGTGTACCCCCTAATTGACCTATAATTATTTCCTGTGGTAGGGTACACTATAACCCTGTAATATAATACGTGGTCCAATTTATAAATTATAGGTCAATATTAAGGTCCGATACCGTGCCGTTAGTTAACATAGAAAAGTGTCTTCGAATTTCCTTGTTTTAATGCACTATTTAAAATATACATAGTGTACCCCCTAATTGACCTATAATTATTTCCTGTGGTAGGGTACACTATTACCCTGTAATATAATACCTGGTCCAATTTAAATAATATGGGTCAATATTAAGGTCTGATATTGCGCCTTGCGTTAGTTAACCATTGAAAGATGTCTTTGAATTTTTAAAGCATTTTAGAACGCCTATTTCTTCATTTTAAGCTTCTCAGAACACTCTATTTCGCATAGGCATACATAGTAAACATTGGGGTCACGCTGTGTACCCCCTAATTGACCTATAATTATTTCCTGTGGTAGGGTACACTATTACCCTGTAATATAATACGTGGTCCAATTTAAAAATTATAGGTCAATGTTAAGGTCCGATACCGTGCCGTTAGTTAACATAGAAAAGTGTCTTCGTATTTCCTTGTTTTAATGCACTATTTAAAATATACATAGTGTACCCCCTAATTGACCTATAATTATTTCCTGAGGTAGGGTACACTATTAACCTGTAATATAATACCTGGTCAAATTTAAATATTATGGGTCAATATTAAGGTCTGATATTGCGCCTTGCGTTAGTTAACCATTGAAAGATGTCTTTGAATTTTTAAAGCATTTTAGAAAGCTTATTTCTTCATTTTAAGCTTCTCAGAACACTCTATTTCGCATAGGCATACATAGTAAACTTTGGGGGTGGTAGGGTGCAGTATTACCCTGTAATATAATACGTGGTCCAATTTAAAAATTTTAGGTCAATATTAAGGTCCGATACCCTACCGTTAGTTAACATAGAAAAGAGTCTTCGTATTTCCTTGTTTTAATGCACTATTTTAAATATACATAGTGTACCCCCTAATTGACCTATAATTATTTCCTGTTGTAGGGTACACTATTACCCTGTAATATAATACCTGGTCCAATTTAAATATTATGGTTCCATATTAAGGTCTGATATCGCGCCTTGCGTTAGTTAACCATTGAAAGATGTCTTTGAATTTTTAAAGCATTTTAGAACGCTTATTTCTTCATTTTAAGCTTCTCAGAACCCCTTATTTCACATAGGCGTACACAGTAAACTTTAGGGTCACGCTGTGTACCCCCTAAATGACCTATAATTATTTTCTGTGGTAGGGTACACTATCACCCTGTGATATAATACGTGGTCCAATTTAAAAATTATAGGTCAATATTAAGGTCCGATACCGTGCCGTTAGTTAACATAGAAAAGTGTCTTCGTTTTTCCTTGTTTTAATGCACTATTTAAAATATACATAGTGTACCCCCTAATTGACCTATAATTATTTCCTGTGGTAGGGTACACTATTACCCTGTAATATAATACCTGGTCAAATTTAAATATTATGGGTCAATATTAAGGTCTGATATTGCGCCTTGCGTTAGTTAACCATTGAAAGATGTCTTTGAATTTTTAAAGCATTTTAGAACGCTTATTTCTTCACTTATTTAGAACGCTTATTTCTTCTCAGAACACTCTATTTCGCATAGGCATACATAGTAAACTTTGGGGTCACGCTGTGTACCCCCTAATTGACCTATAATTATTTCCTGTGGTAGGGTACACTATTACCCTGTAATATAATACGTGGTCCAATTTAAAAATTATAGGTCAATGTTAAGGTCCGATACCGTGCCGTTAGTTAACATAGAAAAGTGTCTTCGTATTTCCTTGTTTTAATGCACTATTTAAAATATACATAGTGTACCCCCTAATTAACCTATAATTATTTCCTGTGGTAGGGTACACTATTACCCTGTAATATAATACCTGGTCAAATTTAAATATTATGGGTCAATATTAAGGTCTGATATTGCGCCTTGCGTTAGTTAACCATTGAAAGATGTCTTTGAATTTTTAAAGCATTTTAGAACGCTTATTTCTTCATTTTAAGCTTCTCAGAACACTCTATATCGCATAGGCATACATAGTAAAATTTAGGGTCACGCTGTGTCCCCCCTAAATGACATATATTTATTTCCTGTGGTAGGGTACACTATTACCCTGTAATATAATACGTGGTCCAATTTAAAAATTATAGGTCAATATTAAGGTCTGACACCGTGCCGTTAGTTAACATAGAAAAATGTCTTTGAATTTTTAAAGCATTTTAGAACGCTTATTTCCTCATTTTAAGCTTCTCAGAACACTTTATTTCGCATAGGCATACATTGTAAACTTTAGGGTCACGCTGTGTACCCCCTAATTGACCTATAATTATTTCCTGTGGTAGGGTACACTATAACCCTGTAATATAATACGTGGTCCAATTTATAAATTATAGGTCAATATTAAGGTCCGATACCGTGCCGTTAGTTAACATAGAAAAGTGTCTTCGAATTTCCTTGTTTTAATGCACTATTTAAAATATACATAGTGTACCCCCTAATTGACCTATCATTATTTCCTGTGGTAGGGTACACTATTACCCTGTAATATAATACCTGGTCCAATTTAAATAATATGGGTCAATATTAAGGTCTGATACCGTGCCGTTAGTTAACATTGAAAAATGTCTTTGAATTTTTAAAGCATTTTAGAACGCTTATTTCCTCATTTTAAGCTTCTCAGAACACTTTATTTCGCATAGGCATACATTGTAAACTTTAGGGTCCCGCTGTGTACCCCCTAATTGACCTATAATTATTTCCTGTGGTAGGGCACACTATAACCCTGTAATATAATACGTGGTCCAATTTAAAAAGTATATGTCAATATTAAGGTCCGATACCGTGCCGTTAGTTAACATAGAAAAGTGTCTTCGTATTTCCTTGTTTTAATGCACTATTTAAAATATACATAGTGTACCCCCTAATTGACCTATAATTATTTCCTGTGGTACGGTACTTTATTACCCTGTAATATAATACCTGGTCCAATTTAAATAATATGGGTCAATATTAAGGTCTGATATTGCGCCTTGCGTTAGTTAACCATTGAAAGATGTCTTTGAATTTTTAAAGCATTTTAGAACGCTTATTTCTTCATTTTAAGCTTCTCAGAACCCCGTATTTCGCATAGGCATACATAGTAAACTTTAGGGTCACGCTGTGTACCCCCTAATTGACCTATAATTATTTCCTGTGGTAGGGTACACTATTACCCTGTAATATAATACGTGGTCCAATTTAAAAATTATAGGTCAATGTTAAGGTCCGATACCGTGCCGTTAGTTAACATAGAAAAGTGTCTTCGTATTTCCTTGTTTTAATGCACTATTTAAAATATACATAGTGTACCCCCTAATTGACCTATAATTATTTCCTGTGGTAGGGTACACTATTACCCTGTAATATAATACCTGGTCAAATTTAAATATTATGGGTCAATATTAAGGTCTGATATTGCGCCTTGCGTTAGTTAACCATTGAAAGATGTCTTTGAATTTTTAAAGCATTTTAGAACGCTTATTTCTTCATTTTAAGCTTCTCAGAACACTCTATATCGCATAGGCATACATAGTAAAATTTAGGGTCACGCTGTGTCCCCCCTAAATGACATATATTTATTTCCTGTGGTAGGGTACACTATTACCCTGTAATATAATACGTGGTCCAATTTAAAAATTATAGGTCAATATTAAGGTCTGACACCGTGCCGTTAGTTAACATAGAAAAATGTCTTTGAATTTTTAAAGCATTTTAGAACGCTTATTTCCTCATTTTAAGCTTCTCAGAACACTTTATTTCGCATAGGCATACATTGTAAACTTTAGGGTCACGCTGTGTACCCCCTAATTGACCTATAATTATTTCCTGTGGTAGGGTACACTATAACCCTGTAATATAATACGTGGTCCAATTTATAAATTATAGGTCAATATTAAGGTCCGATACCGTGCCGTTAGTTAACATAGAAAAGTGTCTTCGAATTTCCTTGTTTTAATGCACTATTTAAAATATACATAGTGTACCCCCTAATTGACCTATCATTATTTCCTGTGGTAGGGTACACTATTACCCTGTAATATAATACCTGGTCCAATTTAAATAATATGGGTCAATATTAAGGTCTGATACCGAGCCGTTAGTTAACATTGAAAAATGTCTTTGAATTTTTAAAGCATTTTAGAACGCTTATTTCCTCATTTTAAGCTTCTCAGAACACTTTATTTCGCATAGGCATACATTGTAAACTTTAGGGTCCCGCTGTGTACCCCCTAATTGACCTATAAATATTTCCTGTGGTAGGGCACACTATAACCCTGTAATATAATACGTGGTCCAATTTAAAAAGTATATGTCAATATTAAGGTCCGATACCGTGACGTTAGTTAACATAGAAAAGTGTCTTCGTATTTCCTTGTTTTAATGCACTATTTAAAATATACATAGTGTACCCCCTAATTGACCTATAATTATTTCCTGTGGTACGGTACTTTATTACCCTGTAATATAATACCTGGTCCAATTTAAATAATATGGGTCAATATTAAGGTCTGATATTGCGCCTTGCGTTAGTTAACCATTGAAAGATGTCTTTGAATTTTTAAAGCATTTTAGAACGCTTATTTCTTCATTTTAAGCTTCTCAGAACCCCTTATTTCGCATAGGCATACATAGTAAACTTTAGGGTCACGCTGTGTACCCCCTAATTGACCTATAATTATTTTCTGTGGTAGGGTACACTATCACCCTGTGATATAATACGTGGTCCAATTTAAAAATTATAGGTCAATATTAAGGTCCGATACCGTGCCGTTAGTTAACATAGAAAAGTGTCTTCGTTTTTCCTTGTTTTAATGCACTATTTAAAATATACATAGTGTACCCCCTAATTGACCTATAATTATTTCCTGTGGTAGGGTACACTATTACCCTGTAATATAATTCCTGGTCCAATTTAAATGATATGGGTCAATATTAAGGTCTGATATTGCGCCTTGCGTTAGTTAACCATTGAAAGATGTCTTTGAATTTTTAAAGCATTTTAGAACGCTTATTTCTTCATTTTAAGCTTCTCAGAACCTTTTATATCGCATAGGCATACATAGTAAAATTTAGGGTCACGCTGTGTCCCCCCTAAATGACATATATTTATTTCCTGTGGTAGGGTACACTATTACCCTGTAATATAATACGTGGTCCAATTTAAAAATTATAGGTCAATATTAAGGTCTGACACCGTGCCGTTAGTTAACATTGAAAAATGTCTTTGAATTTTTAAAGCATTTTAGAACGCTTATTTCCTCATTTTAAGCTTCTCAGAACACTTTTTTTCGCATAGGCATACATTGTAAACTTTAGGGTCACGCTGTGTACCCCCTAATTGACCTATAATTATTTCCTGTGGTAGGGCACACTATAACCCTGTAATATAATACGTGGTCCAATTTATAAATTATAGGTCAATATTAAGGTCCGATACCGTGCCGTTAGTAAACATAGAAAAGTGTCTTCGAATTTCCTTGTTTTAATGCACTATTTAAAATATACATAGTGTACCCCCTAATTGACCTATAATTATTTCCTGTGGTAGGGTACACTATTACCCTGTAATATAATACCTGGTCCAATTTAAATAATATGGGTCAATATTAAGGTCTGATATTGCGCCTTGCGTTAGTTAACCATTGAAAGATGTCTTTGAATTTTTAAAGCATTTTAGAACGCCTATTTCTTCATTTTAAGCTTCTCAGAACACTCTATTTCGCATAGGCATACATAGTAAACTTTGGGGTCACGCTGTGTACCCCCTAATTGACCTATAATTATTTCCTGTGGTAGGGTACACTATTACCCTGTAATACAATACCTGGTCCAATTTAAAAATTATAGGTCAATATTAAGGTCCGATACCGTGCCGTTAGTAAACATTGAAAAATGTCTTTGAATTTTTAAAGCATTTTAGAACGCTTATTTCCTCCTTTTAAGCTTCTCAGAACACTTTATTTCGCATAGGCATACATAGTAAACTTTAGGGTCACGCTGTGTACCCCCTAATTGACCTATAATTATTTCCTGTGGTAGGGTACACTATTACCCTGTAATATAATACCTGGTCTAATTTAAATATTATGGGTCAATATTAAGGTCTGATATTGCGCCTTGCGTTAGGTAACCATTGAAAGATGTCTTTGAATTTTTAAAGCATTTTAGAACGCTTATTTCTTCATTTTAAGCTTCTCAGAACACTTTATTTCGCATAGGCATACATAGTAAACTTTAGGGTCACGCTGAGTACCCCCTAATTGACTTATAATTATTTTCTGTGGTAGGGTACACTATCACACTGTAATATAATACGTGGTCCAATTTAAAAATTTTAGGTCAATATTAAGGTCCGATACCCTACCGTTAGCTAACATAGAAAAGAGTCTTCGAATTTCCTTGTTTTAATGCACTATTTAAAATATACATAGTGTACCCCCTAATTGACCTATAATTATTTCCTGTTGTAGGGCACACTTTTACCCTGTAATATAATACCTGGTCCAATTTAAATATTATGGTTCCATATTAAGGTCTGATATCGCGCCTTGCGTTAGTTAACCATTGAAAGATGTCTTTGAATTTTTAAAGCATTTTAGAACGCTTATTTCTTAATTTTAAGCTTCTCAGAACACTCTATTTCGCATAGGCATACATAGTAAACTTTAGGGTCACGCTGTGTACCCCCTAAATGACCTATAATTATTTCCTGTGGTAGGGTACACTATTACCCGGAAATATAATACGTGGTCCAATTTAAAAATTATAGGTCAATATTAAGGTCCGATACCGTGCCGTTAGTTAACATAGAAAAGTGTCTTCGAATTTCCTTGTTTTAATGCACTATTTAAAATATACATAGTGTACCCCCTAATTGACCTATAATTATTTCCTGTTGTAGGGTACACTATTACCCTGTAATATAATACCTGGTCCAATTTAAATATTATGGTTCTATATTAAGGTCTGATATCACGCCTTGCGTTAGTTAACCATTGAAAGATGTCTTTGAATTTTTAAAGCATTTTAGAACGCTTATTTCTTCATTTTAAGCTTCTCAGAACACTCTATTTCGCATAGGCATACATAGTAAACTTTGGGGTCACGCTGTGTACCCCCTAAATGGCCTATAATTATTTCCTGTGGTAGGGTACACTATTACCCTGTAATATAATACGTGGTCCAATTTAAAAATTATAGGTCAATATTAAGTTCCGATACCGTGCCGTTAGTTAACATTGAAAAATGTCTTCGTATTTCCTTGTTTTATTGCACTATTTAAAATATACATAGTGTACCCCCTAATTGACCTATAATTATTTCCTGTTGTAGGGTACACTATTACCCTGTAATATAATACGTGGTCCAATTTAAAAATTATAGGTCAATATTAAGGTCCGATACCGTGCCGTTAGTAAACATTGAAAAATGTCTTTGAATTTTTAAAGCATTTTAGAACGCTTATTTCCTCCTTTTAAGCTTCTCAGAACACTTTATTTCGCTTAGGCATACATAGTAAACTTTAGGGTCACGCTGTGTACCCCCTAATTGACCTATAATTATGTCCTGTGGTAGGGTACACTATTACCCTGTAATATAATACCTGGTCCAATTTAAATATTATGGGTCAATATTAAGGTCTGATATTGCGCCTTGCGTTAGGTAACCATTGAAAGATGTGTTTGAATTTTTAAAGCATTTTAGAACGCTTATTTCTTCATTTTAAGCTTCTCAGAACACTTTATTTCGCATAGGCATACATAGTAAACTTTAGGGTCATGCTGAGTACCCCCTAATTGACCTATAATTATTTTCTGTGGTAGGGTACACTATCACACTGTAATATAATACGTGGTCCAATTTAAAAATTTTAGGTCAATATTAAGGTCCGATACCCTACCGTTAGCTAACATAGAAAAGAGTCTTCGAATTTCCTTGTTTTAATGCACTATTTAAAATATACATAGTGTACCCCCTAATTGACCTATAATTATTTCCTGTTGTAGGGCACACTTTTACCCTGTAATATAATACCTGTTCCAATTTAAATATTATGGTTCCATATTAAGGTCTGATATCGCGCCTTGCGTTAGTTAACCATTGAAAGATGTCTTTGAATTTTTAAAGCATTTTAGAACGCTTATTTCTTAATTTTAAGCTTCTCAGAACACTTTATTTCGCATAGGCATACATAGTAAACTTTAGGGTCACGCTGTGTACCCCCTAATTGACCTATAATTATTTTCTGTGGTAGGGTACACTATCACCCTGTAATATAATACGTTTTCCAATTTAAAAATTTTAGGTCAATATTAAGGTCCGATACCCTACCGTTAGTTAACATAGAAAAGAGTCTTCGAATTTCCTTGTTTTAATGCACTATTTAAAATATACATAGAGTACCCCCTAATTGACCTATAATTATTTCCTGTTGTAGGGTACACTATTACCCTGTAATATAATACCTGGTCCAATTTAAATATTATGGTTCCATATTAAGGTCTGATATCGCGCCTTGCGTTAGTTAACCATTGAAAGATGTCTTTGAATTTTTAAAGCATTTTAGAACGCTTATTTCTTCATTTTAAGCTTCTCAGAACACTCTATTTCGCATAGGCATACATAGTAAACTTTAGGGTCACGCTGTGTACCCCCTAATTGACCTATAATTATTTCCTGTGGTAGGGTACACTATTACCATGTAATACAATACGTGGTCCAATTTAAAAATTATAGGTCAATATTAAGGTCCGATACCGTGCCGTTTATTAACATAGAAAAGTGTCTTTGAATTTTTAAAGCATTTTAGAACGTTTATTTCCTCATTTTAAGCTTCTCAGAACACTTTATTTCGCATAGGCATACATAGTAAACTTTAGGGTCCCGCTGTGTACCCCCTAATTGACCTATAATTATTTTCTGTGGTAGGGTACACTATCACCCTGTAATATAATACGTGGTCCAATTAAAAAATTTTAGGTCAATATTAAGGTCCGATACCGTGCCGTTAGTTAACATAGAAAAGAGTCTTCGAATTTCCTTGTTTTAATGTACTATTTAAAATACACATAGTGTACCCCCTAATTGACCTATATTTAATTCCTGTGGTAGGGTACACTATTACCCTGTAATATAATTCCTGGTCCAATTTAAATATTATGGTTCCATATTAAGGTCTGATATCGCGCCTTGCGTTAGTTAACCATTGAAAGATGTCTTTGAGTTTTTAAAGCATTTTAGAACACTTATTTCTTCATTTTAAGCTTCTCAGAACACTCTATTTCGCATAGGCATACATAGTAAACTTTAGGGTCACGCTGTGTACCCCCTAATTGACCTATAATTATTTCCTGTCTTAGGGTACACTATTACCCTGTAATATAATACGAGGTCCAATTTAAAAAGTATAGGTCAATATTAAGGTCCGAAACCGTGCCGTTAGTTAACATAGAAAAGAGTCTTCGTATTTCCTTGTTTTAATGCACTATTTAAAATATACATAGTGTACCCCCTAATTGACCTATAATTATTTCTTGTGGTAGGGTACACTATTACCCTGTAATATAATACCTGGTCCAATTTAAATATTATGGGTCAATATTAAGGTCTGATATTGCGCCTAGCGTTAGTTAACCATTGAAAGATGTCTTTGAATTTTTAAAGCATTTTAGAACGCTTATTTCTTCATTTTAAGCTTCTCAGAACACTCTATTTCGCATAGGCATACATAGTAAACTTTAGGGTCACGCTGTGTACCCCCTAATTGACCTATAATTATTTCCTGTGGTAGGGTACACTATTACCCTGTGATATAATACGTGGTCCATTTTAAAAATTATAGGTCAATATTAAGATCCGATACCGTGCCGTTAGTTAACATAGAAAAGTGTCTTCGTATTTCCTTGTTTTAATGCACTATTTAAAATATACATAGTGTACCCCCTAATTGACCTATAATTATTTCCTGTGGCAGGGTACACTATTACCCTGTAATATAATACCTGGTCCAATTTAAATATTATGGGTCAATATTAAGGTCTGATATTGCGCCTAGCGTTAGTTAACCATTGAAAGATGTCTTTGAATTTTTAAAGCATTTTAGAACGCTTATTTCTTTATTTTAAGCATATCAGAACACTCTATTTCGCATAGGCATACATAGTAAAATTTAGGGTCACGCTGTGTACCCCCTAAATGACCTATAATTATTTCCTGTGGTAGGGTACACTATTACCCTGTAATATAATACGTGGTCCAATTTAAAAATTATAGGTCAATATTAAGGTCCGATACCGTGCCGTTAGTTAACATAGAAAAATGTCTTTGAATTTTTAAAGCATTTTAGAACGCTTATTTCCTCATTTTAAGCTTCTCAGAACACTTTATTTCGCATAGGCATACATAGTAAACTTTAGGGTCACTCTGTGTACCCCCTAATTGACCTATAATTATTTCCTGTGGTAGGGTACACTATAACCCTGTAATATAATACGTGGTCCAATTTAAAAATTATAGGTCAATATTAAGGTCCGATACCGTGCCGTTAGTTAACATAGAAAACTGTCTTCGAATTTCCTTGTTTTAATGCACTATTTAAAATATACATAGTGTACCCCCTAATTGACCTATAATTATTTCCTGTGGTAGGGTACACTATTACCCTGTAATATAATACCTGGTCCAATTTAAATATTATGGGTCAATATTAAGGTCTGATATTGCGCCTAGCGTTAGTTAAACATTGAAAGATGTCTTTGAATTTTTAAAGCATTTTAGAACGCTTATTTCTTCATTTTAAGCTTCTCAGAACACTCTATTTCGCAGAGGCATACATAGAGAACTTTAGGGTCACGCTGTGTACTCCCTAATTGACCTATAATTATTTCTTGTGGTAGGGTACACTATTACCCTATAATATAATACGTGGTCCAATTTAAAAATTATAGGTCAATATTAATTTCCGATACCGTGCCGTTAGTTAACATAGAAAAGTGTCTTCGTATTTCCTTGTTTTAATGCACTATTTAAAATATACATAGTGTACCCCCTAATTGACCTATAATTATTTCCTGTGGTAGGGTACACTATTACCCTGTAATATAATACCTGGTCCAATTTAAATATTATGGGTCAATATTAAGGTCTGATATTGCGCCTTGCGTTAGTTAACCATTGAATGATGTCTTTGAATTTTTAAAGCATTTTTGAACGCTTATTTCTTCATTTTAAGCATCTCAGAACACTCTATTTCGCATAGGCATACATAGTAAAATTTAGGGTTACGCTGTGTACCCCCTAAATGACCTATAATTATTTCCTGTGGTAGGGTACATTATTACCCTGTAATATAATACGTGGTCCAATTTAAAAATTATAGGTCAATATTAAGGTCCGATACCGTGCCGTTAGTTAACATAGAAAAATGTCTTTGAATTTTTAAAGCATTTTAGAACGCTTATTTCCTCATTTTAAGCTTCTCAGAACACTTTATTTCGCATAGGCATACATAGTAAAATTTAGGGTCACGCTGTGTACCCCCTAAATGACCTATAATTAATTCCTGTGGTAGGGTACACTATTACCCTGTAATATAATACGTGGTCCAATGTAAAAATTATAGGTCAATATTAAGTTCCGATACCGTGCCGTTAGTTAACATTGAAAAATGTCTTCGTATTTCCTTGTTTTAATGCACTATTTAAAATATACATAGTGTACCCCCTAATTGACCTATAATTATTTCCTGTGGTAGGGTACACTATTACCCTGTAATACAATACCTTGTTCAATTTAAATATTATGGGTCAATATTAAGGTTTGATATTGCGCCTTGCGTTAGTTAACCATTGAAAGATGTCTTTGAATTTTTAAAGCATTTTAGAACGCTTATTTCTTCATTTTAAGCTTCTCAGAACACTTTATTTCGCATAGGCATACATAGTAAACTTTAGGGTCACGCTGTGTACCCCCTAATTGACCTATAATTATTTCCTGTGGTAGGGTACACTATTACCCTGTAATATAATAGGTGGTCCAATTTAAAAATTATAGGTCAATATTAAGGTCCGATACCGTGCCGTTAGTTAGCATAGAAAAATGTCTTTGAATTTTAAAAGCATTTTAGAACGCTTATTTCCTCATTTTAAGCTTCTCAGAACACTTTATTTCGCATAGGCATACATAGTAAACTTTAGGTTCACACTGTGTACCCCCTAATTGACCTATAATTATTTCCTTTGGAAGGGTACACTATTACCCTGTAATATAATACCTGGTCCAATTTAAATATTATGGGTCAATATTAAGGTCTGATATTGCGCCTTGCGTTATTTAAGCATTGAAAGATGTCTTTGAATTTTTAAAGCATTTTAGAACGCTTATTTCTTCATTTTAAGCTTCTCAGAACACTCTATTTCCCATAGGCATACATAGTAAAATTTAGGGTCACGCTGTGTACCCCCTAAATGACCTATAATTATTTCCTGTGGTAGGGTACACTATTACCCTGTAATATAATACGTGGTCCAATTTAAAAATTATAGGTCAATATTAAGTTCCGATACCGTGCCGTTAGTTAACATTGAAAAATGTCTTCGTATTTCCTTGTTTTAATGCACTATTTAAAATACACATAGTGTACCCCCTAATTGACCTATAATTATTTCCTGTGGTAGGGTACACTATTACCCTGTAATACAATACCTGGTTCAATTTAAATATTATGGGTCAATATTAGGGTTTGATATTGCGCCTTGCGTTAGTTAACCATTGAAAGATGTCTTTGAATTTTTAAAGCATTTTAAAACGCTTATTTCTTCATTTTAAGCTTCTCAGAACACTTTATTTCGCATAGGCATACATAGTAAACTTTAGGGTCACGCTGTGTACCCCCTAATTGACCTATAATTATTTCCTGTGGTAGGGTACACTATTACCCTGTAATATAATAGGTGGTCCAATTTAAAAATTATAGGTCAATATTAAGGTCCGATACCGTGCCGTTAGTTAGCATAGAAAAATGTCTTTGAATTTTTAAAGCATTTTAGAACGCTTATTTCCTCATTTTAAGCTTCTCAGAACACTTTATTTCGCATAGGCATACATAGTAAACTTTAGGGTCACTCTGCGTACCCCCTAATTGACCTATAATTATTTCCTGTGGTAGGGTACACTATAACCCTGTAATATATTACGTGGTCCAATTTAAAAATTATAGGTCAATATTAATTTCCGATACCGTGCCGTTAGTTAACATAGAAAAGTGTCTTCGTATTTCCTTGTTTTAATGCACTATTTAAAATATACATAGTGTACCCCCTAATTGACCTATAATTATTTCCTGTGGTAGGGTGCACTATTACCCTGTAATATAATACCTGGTCCAATTTAAATATTATGGGTCAATATTAAGGTCTGATATTGCGCCTTGCGCTAGTTAACCATTGAAAGATGTCTTTGAATTTTTAAAGCATTTTAGAACGCTTATTTCTTCATTTTAAGCTTCTCAGAACACTCTATTTCGCATAAGCATACATAGTAAAATTTAGGGTCACGCTGTGTACCCCCTAAATGACCTATAATTATTTCCTGTGGTAGGGTACACTATTACCCTGTAATATAATACGTGGTCCAATTTAAAAATTATAGGTCAATATTAAGGTCCGATACCATGCCGTTAGTTAACATTGAAAAATGTCTTTGAATTTTTAAAGCATTTTAGAACGCTTATTTCCTCATTTTAAGCTTCTCAGAACACTTTATTTCGCATAGGCATACATAGTAAACTTTAGGGTCACGCTGTGTACCCCCTAATTGACCTATAATTATTTCCTGTGGTAGGATACACTATAACCCTGTAATATAATACGTGGTCCAATTTAAAAATTATAGGTCAATATTAAGGTTCGATACCGTGCCGTTAGTTAACATAGAAAAGTGTCTTCGTTTTTCCTTGTTTTAATGCACTATTTAAAATATACATAGTGTACCCCTAATTGACCTATAATTATTTCCTGTGGTAGGGTACACTATTACCCTGTAATACAATACCTGGTTCAATTTAAATATTATGGGTCAATATTATGGTTTGATATTGCGCCTTGCGTTAGTTAACCATTGAAAGATGTCTTTGAATTTTCAACGCATTTTAGAACGCTTATTTCTTTATTTTAAGCTTCTCAGAACACTTTATTTCGCATAGGCATACATATTAAACTTTAGGGTCACGCTGTGTACCCCCTAATTGACCTATAATTATTTCCATTGGTAGGGTACACTATTACCCTGTAATATAATAGGTGGTCCAATTTAAAAATTATAGGTCAATATTAAGGTCCGATACCGTGCCGTTAGTTAGCATAGAAAAATGTCTTTGAATTTTTAAAGCATTTTAGAACGCTTATTTCCTCATTTTAAGCTTCTCAGAACACTTTATTTCGCATAGGCATACATAGTAAACTTTAGGGTCACTCTGCGTACCCCCTAATTGACCTATAATTATTTCCTGTGATAGGGTACACTATAACCCTGTAATATAATACGTGGTCCAATTTACAAATTATAGGTCAATATTAAGGTCCGATACCGTGCCGTTAGTTAACATAGAAAAGTGTCTTCGTATTTCCTTGTTTTAATGCACTATTTAAAATATAAATAGTGTACCCCCTAATTGACCTATAATTATTTCCTGTGGTAGGGTACACTATTACCCTGTAATACAATACCTTGTTCAATTTAAATATTATGGGTCAATATTAAGGTTTGATATTGCGCCTTGCGTTAGTTAACCATTGAAAGATGTCTTTGAATTTTTAAAGCATTTTAGAACGCTTATTTCTTTATTTTAAGCTTCTCAGAACACTTTATTTCGCATAGGCATACATATTAAACTTTAGGGTCACGCTGTGTACCCCCTAATTGACCTATAATTATTTCCATTGGTAGGGTACACTATTACCCTGTAATATAATAGGTGGTCCAATTTAAAAATTATAGGTCAATATTAAGGTCCGATACCGTGCCGTTAGTTAGCATAGAAAAATGTCTTTGAATTTTTAAAGCATTTTAGAACGCTTATTTCCTCATTTTAAGCTTCTCAGAACACTTTATTTCGCATAGGCATACATAGTAAACTTTAGGGTCACTCTGCGTACCCCCTAATTGACCTATAATTATTTCCTGTGGTAGGGTACACTATAACCCTGTAATATAATACGTGGTCCAATTTAAAAATTATAGGTCAATATTAATTTCCGATACCGTGCCGTTAGTTAACATAGAAAAGTGTCTTCGTATTTCCTTGTTTTAATGCACAATTTAAAATATACATAGTGTACCCCCTAATTGACCTATAATTATTTCCTGTGGTAGGGTACACTATTACCCTGTAATATAATACCTGGTCCAATTTAAATATTATGGGTCAATATTAAGGTCTGATATTGCGCCTTGCGCTAGTTAACCATTGAAAGATGTCTTTGAATTTTTAAAGCATTTTAGAACGCTTATTTCTTCATTTTAAGCTTCTCAGAACACTCTATTTCGCATAAGCATACATAGTAAAATTTAGGGTCACGCTGTGTACCCCCTAAATGACCTATAATTATTTCCTGTGGTAGGGTACACTATTACCCTGTAATATAATACGTGGTCCAATTTAAAAATTATAGGTCAATATTAAGGTCCGATACCATGCCGTTAGTTAACATTGAAAAATGTCTTTGAATTTTTAAAGCATTTTAGAACGCTTATTTCCTCATTTTAAGCTTCTCAGAACACTTTATTTCGCATAGGCATACATAGTAAACTTTAGGGTCACGCTGTGTACCCCCTAATTGACCTATAATTATTTCCTGTGGTAGGATACACTATAACCCTGTAATATAATACGTGGTCCAATTTAAAAATTATAGGTCAATATTAAAGTTCGATACCGTGCCGTTAGTTAACATAGAAAAGTGTCTTCGTTTTTCCTTGTTTTAATGCACTATTTAAAATATACATAGTGTACCCCTAATTGACCTATAATTATTTCCTGTTATAGGGTACACTATTACCCTGTAATACAATACCTGGTTCAATTTAAATATTATGGGTCAATATTATGGTTTGATATTGCGCCTTGCGTTAGTTAACCATTGAAAGATGTCTTTGAATTTTCAACGCATTTTAGAACGCTTATTTCTTTATTTTAAGCTTCTCAGAACACTTTATTTCGCATAGGCATACATATTAAACTTTAGGGTCACGCTGTGTACCCCCTAATTGACCTATAATTATTTCCATTGGTAGGGTACACTATTACCCTGTAATATAATAGGTGGTCCTATTTAAAAATTATAGGTCAATATTAAGGTCCGATACCGTGCCGTTAGTTAGCATAGAAAAATGTCTTTGAATTTTTAAAGCATTTTAGAACGCTTATTTCCTCATTTTAAGCTTCTCAGAACACTTTATTTCGCATAGGCATACATAGTAAACTTTAGGGTCACTCTGCGTACCCCCTAATTGACCTATAATTATTTCCTGTGATAGGGTACACTATAACCCTGTAATATAATACGTGGTCCAATTTACAAATTATAGGTCAATATTAAGGTCCGATACCGTGCCGTTAGTTAACATAGAAAAGTGTCTTCGTATTTCCTTGTTTTAATGCACTATTTAAAATATACATAGTGTACCCCCTAATTGACCTATAATTATTTCCTGTGGTAGGGTACACTATTACCCTGTAATATAATACCTGGTCCAATTTAAATATTATGGGTCAATATTAAGGTCTGATATTGCGCCTTGCGCTAGTTAACCATTGAAAGATGTCTTTGAATTTTTAAAGCATTTTAGAACGCTTATTTCTTCATTTTAAGCTTCTCAGAACACTCTATTTCGCATAAGCATACATAGTAAAATTTAGGGTCACGCTGTGTACCCCCTAAATGACCTATAATTATTTCCTGTGGTAGGGTACACTATTACCCTGTAATATAATACGTGGTCCAATTTAAAAATTATAGGTCAATATTAAGGTCCGATACCATGCCGTTAGTTAACATTGAAAAATGTCTTTGAATTTTTAAAGCATTTTAGAACGCTTATTTCCTCATTTTAAGCTTCTCAGAACACTTTATTTCGCATAGGCATACATAGTAAACTTTAGGGTCACGCTGTGTACCCCCTAATTGACCTATAATTATTTCCTGTGGTAGGATACACTATAACCCTGTAATATAATACTTGGTCCAATTTAAAAATTATAGGTCAATATTAAGGTTCGATACCGTGCCGCTAGTTAACATAGAAAAGTGTCTTCGTTTTTCCTTGTTTTAATGCACTATTTAAAATATACATAGTGTACCCCTAATTGACCTATAATTATTTCCTGTTATAGGGTACACTATTACCCTGTAATACAATACCTGGTTCAATTTAAATATTATGGGTCAATATTATGGTTTGATATTGCGCCTTGCGTTAGTTAACCATTGAAAGATGTCTTTGAATTTTCAACGCATTTTAGAACGCTTATTTCTTTATTTTAAGCTTCTCAGAACACTTTATTTCGCATAGGCATACATATTAAACTTTAGGGTCACGCTGTGTACCCCCTAATTGACCTATAATTATTTCCATTGGTAGGGTACACTATTACCCTGTAATATAATAGGTGGTCCAATTTAAAAATTATAGGTCAATATTAAGGTCCGATACCGTGCCGTTAGTTAGCATAGAAAAATGTCTTTGAATTTTTAAAGCATTTTAGAACGCTTATTTCCTCATTTTAAGCTTCTCAGAACACTTTATTTCGCATAGGCATACATAGTAAACTTTAGGGTCACTCTGCGTACCCCCTAATTGACCTATAATTATTTCCTGTGATAGGGTACACTATAACCCTGTAATATAATACGTGGTCCAATTTACAAATTATAGGTCAATATTAAGGTCCGATACCGTGCCGTTAGTTAACATAGAAAAGTGTCTTCGTATTTCCTTGTTTTAATGCACTATTTAAAATATAAATAGTGTACCCCCTAATTGACCTATAATTATTTCCTGTGGTAGGGTACACTATTACCCTGTAATACAATACCTTGTTCAATTTAAATATTATGGGTCAATATTAAGGTTTGATATTGCGCCTTGCGTTAGTTAACCATTGAAAGATGTCTTTGAATTTTTAAAGCATTTTAGAACGCTTATTTCTTTATTTTAAGCTTCTCAGAACACTTTATTTCGCATAGGCATACATATTAAACTTTAGGGTCACGCTGTGTACCCCCTAATTGACCTATAATTATTTCCATTGGTAGGGTACACTATTACCCTGTAATATAATAGGTGGTCCAATTTAAAAATTATAGGTCAATATTAAGGTCCGATACCGTGCCGTTAGTTAGCATAGAAAAATGTCTTTGAATTTTTAAAGCATTTTAGAACGCTTATTTCCTCATTTTAAGCTTCTCAGAACACTTTATTTCGCATAGGCATACATAGTAAACTTTAGGGTCACTCTGCGTACCCCCTAATTGACCTATAATTATTTCCTGTGGTAGGGTACACTATAACCCTGTAATATAATACGTGGTCCAATTTAAAAATTATAGGTCAATATTAAGGTCCGATACCGTGCCGTTAGTTAACATAGAAAAATGTCTTTGAATTTTTAAAGCATTTTAGAACGCTTATTTCCTCATTTTAAGCTTCTCAGAACACTTTATTTCGCATAGGCATACATAGTAAAATTTAGGGTCACGCTGTGTACCCCCTAAATGACCTATAATTAATTCCTGTGGTAGGGTACACTATTACCCTGTAATATAATACGTGGTCCAATGTAAAAATTATAGGTCAATATTAAGATCCGATACCGTGCCGTTAGTTAACATTGAAAAATGTCTTCGTATTTCCTTGTTTTAATGCACTATTTAAAATATACATAGTGTACCCCCTAATTGACCTATAATTATTTCCTGTGGTAGGGTACACTATTACCCTGTAATACAATACCTTGTTCAATTTAAATATTATGGGTCAATATTAAGGTTTGATATTGCGCCTTGCGTTAGTTAACCATTGAAAGATCTCTTTGAATTTTTAAAGCATTTTAGAACGCTTATTTCTTCATTTTAAGCTTCTCAGAACACTTTATTTCGCATAGGCATACATAGTAAACTTTAGGGTCACGCTGTGTACCCCCTAATTGACCTATAATTATTTCCTGTGGTAGGGTACACTATTACCCTGTAATATAATAGGTGGTCCAATTAAAAAATTATAGGTCAATATTAAGGTCCGATACCGTGCCGTTAGTTAGCATAGAAAAATGTCTTTGAATTTTAAAAGCATTTTAGAACGCTTATTTCCTCATTTTAAGCTTCTCAGAACACTTTATTTCGCATAGGCATACATAGTAAACTTTAGGGTCACACTGTGTACCCCCTAATTGACCTATAATTATTTCCTGTGGTAGGGTACACTATTACCATGTAATATAATACGTGGTCCAATTTAAAAATTATAGGTCAATATTAAGGTCCGATACCGTGCCGTTAGTTAACATAGAAAAGTGTCTTCGTATTTCCTTGTTTTAATGCACAATTCAAAATATACATAGTGTACCCCCTAATTGACCTATAATTATTTCCTGTGGTAGGGTACACTATTACCCTGTAATATAATACCTGGTCCAATTTAAATATTATGGGTCAATATTAAGGTCTGATATTGCGCCTTGCGCTAGTTAACCATTGAAAGATGTCTTTGAATTTTTAAAGCATTTTAGAACGCTTATTTCTTCATTTTAAGCTTCTCAGAACACTCTATTTCGCATAAGCATACATAGTAAAATTTAGGGTCACGCTGTGTACCCCCTAAATGACCTATAATTATTTCCTGTGGTAGGGTACACTATTACCCTGTAATATAATACGTGGTCCAATTTAAAAATTATAGGTCAATATTAAGGTCCGATACCATGCCGTTAGTTAACATTGAAAAATGTCTTTGAATTTTTAAAGCATTTTAGAACGCTTATTTCCTCATTTTAAGCTTCTCAGAACACTTTATTTCGCATAGGCATACATAGTAAACTTTAGGGTCACGCTGTGTACCCCCTAGATGACCTATAATTATTTCCTGTGGTAGGATACACTATAACCCTGTAATATAATACGTGGTCCAATTTAAAAATTATAGGTCAATATTAAGGTTCGATACCGTGCTGTTAGTTAACATAGAAAAGTGTCTTCGTTTTTCCTTGTTTTAATGCACTATTTAAAATATACATAGTGTACCCCTAATTGACCTATAATTATTTCCTGTGGTAGGGTACACTATTACCCTGTAATACAATACCTG
The DNA here is from genome assembly GCF_982258835.1 of Parasteatoda tepidariorum. Classification (NCBI taxonomy): domain Eukaryota; kingdom Metazoa; phylum Arthropoda; class Arachnida; order Araneae; family Theridiidae; genus Parasteatoda; species Parasteatoda tepidariorum. Next base: position 142,735 of record NW_028257418.1, on the reverse strand, counting down.
GTTCAATTTAAATATTATGGGTCAATATTAAGGTTTGATATTGCGCCTTGCGTTAGTTAACCATTGAAAGATGTCTTTGAATTTTCAACGCATTTTAGAACGCTTATTTCTTCATTTTAAGCTTCTCAGAACACTCTATTTCGCATAAGCATACATAGTAAAATTTAGGGTCACGCTGTGTACCCCCTAAATGACCTATAATTATTTCCTGTGGTAGGGTACACTATTACCCTGTAATATAATACGTGGTCCAATTTAAAAATTATAGGTCAATATTAAGGTCCGATACCGTGCCGTTAGTTAACATAGAAAAGTGTCTTCGTATTTCCTTGTTTTAATGCACTATTTAAAATATACATAGTGTACCCCCTAATTGACCTATAATTATTTCCTGTGGTAGGGTACACTATTACCCTGTAATATAATACCTGGTCCAATTTAAATATTATGGGTCAATATTAAGGTCTGATATTGCGCCTTGCGCTAGTTAACCATTGAAAGATGTCTTTGAATTTTTAAAGCATTTTAGAACGCTTATTTCTTCATTTTAAGCTTCTCAGAACACTCTATTTCGCATAAGCATACATAGTAAAATTTAGGGTCACGCTGTGTACCCCCTAAATGACCTATAATTATTTCCTGTGGTAGGGTACACTATTACCCTGTAATATAATACGTGGTCCAATTTAAAAATTATAGGTCAATATTAAGGTCCGATAACCATGCCGTTAGTTAACATTGAAAAATGTCTTTGAATTTTTAAAGCATTTTAGAACGCTTATTTCCTCATTTTAAGCTTCTCAGAACACTTTATTTCGCATAGGCATACATAGTAAACTTTAGGGTCACGCTGTGTACCCCCTAATTGACCTATAATTATTTCCTGTGGTAGGATACACTATAACCCTGTAATATAATACTTGGTCCAATTTAAAAATTATAGGTCAATATTAAGGTTCGATACCGTGCCGTTAGTTAACATAGAAAAGTGTCTTCGTTTTTCCTTGTTTTAATGCACTATTTAAAATATACATAGTGTACCCCTAATTGACCTATAATTATTTCCTGTTATAGGGTACACTATTACCCTGTAATACAATACCTGGTTCAATTTAAATATTATGGGTCAATATTATGGTTTGATATTGCGCCTTGCGTTAGTTAACCATTGAAAGATGTCTTTGAATTTTCAACGCATTTTAGAACGCTTATTTCTTTATTTTAAGCTTCTCAGAACACTTTATTTCGCATAGGCATACATATTAAACTTTAGGTGCACGCTGTGTACCCCCTAATTGACCTATAATTATTTCCATTGGTAGGGTACACTATTACCCTGTAATATAATAGGTGGTCCAATTTAAAAATTATAGGTCAATATTAAGGTCCGATACCGTGCCGTTAGTTAGCATAGAAAAATGTCTTTGAATTTTTAAAGCATTTTAGAACGCTTATTTCCTCATTTTAAGCTTCTCAGAACACTTTATTTCGCATAGGCATACATAGTAAACTTTAGGGTCACTCTGCGTACCCCCTAATTGACCTATAATTATTTCCTGTGATAGGGTACACTATAACCCTGTAATATAATACGTGGTCCAATTTACAAATTATAGGTCAATATTAAGGTCCGATACCGTGCCGTTAGTTAACATAGAAAAGTGTCTTCGTATTTCCTTGTTTTAATGCACTATTTAAAATATAAATAGTGTACCCCCTAATTGACCTATAATTATTTCCTGTGGTAGGGTACACTATTACCCTGTAATACAATACCTTGTTCAATTTAAATATTATGGGTCAATATTAAGGTTTGATATTGCGCCTTGCGTTAGTTAACCATTGAAAGATGTCTTTGAATTTTTAAAGCATTTTAGAACGCTTATTTCTTTATTTTAAGCTTCTCAGAACACTTTATTTCGCATAGGCATACATATTAAACTTTAGGGTCACGCTGTGTACCCCCTAATTGACCTATAATTATTTCCATTGGTAGGGTACACTATTACCCTGTAATATAATAGGTGGTCCAATTTAAAAATTATAGGTCAATATTAAGGTCCGATACCGTGCCGTTAGTTAGCATAGAAAAATGTCTTTGAATTTTTAAAGCATTTTAGAACGCTTATTTCCTCATTTTAAGCTTCTCAGAACACTTTATTTCGCATAGGCATACATAGTAAACTTTAGGGTCACTCTGCGTACCCCCTAATTGACCTATAATTATTTCCTGTGGTAGGGTACACTATAACCCTGTAATATAATACGTGGTCCAATTTAAAAATTATAGGTCAATATTAAGGTCCGATACCGTGCCGTTAGTTAACATAGAAAAATGTCTTTGAATTTTTAAAGCATTTTAGAACGCTTATTTCCTAATTTAAACTTCTCAGAACACTTTATTTCGCATAGGCATACATAGTAAAATTTAGGGTCACGCTGTGTACCCCCTAAATGACCTATAATTAATTCCTGTGGTAGGGTACACTATTACCCTGTAATATAATACGTGGTCCAATGTAAAAATTATAGGTCAATATTAAGATCCGATACCGTGCCGTTAGTTAACATTGAAAAATGTCTTCGTATTTCCTTGTTTTAATGCACTATTTAAAATATACATAGTGTACCCCCTAATTGACCTATAATTATTTCCTGTGGTAGGGTACACTATTACCCTGTAATACAATACCTTGTTCAATTTAAATATTATGGGTCAATATTAAGGTTTGATATTGCGCCTTGCGTTAGTTAACCATTGAAAGATCTCTTTGAATTTTTAAAGCATTTTAGAACGCTTATTTCTTCATTTTAAGCTTCTCAGAACACTTTATTTCGCATAGGTATACATAGTAAACTTTAGGGTCACGCTGTGTACCCCCTAATTGACCTATAATTATTTCCTGTGGTAGGGTACACTATTACCCTGTAATATAATAGGTGGTCCAATTAAAAAATTATAGGTCAATATTAAGGTCCGATACCGTGCCGTTAGTTAGCATAGAAAAATGTCTTTGAATTTTAAAAGCATTTTAGAACGCTTATTTCCTCATTTTAAGCTTCTCAGAACACTTTATTTCGCATAGGCATACATAGTAAACTTTAGGGTCACACTGTGTACCCCCTAATTGACCTATAATTATTTCCTGTGGTAGGGTACACTATTACCATGTAATATAATACGTGGTCCAATTTAAAAATTATAGGTCAATATTAAGGTCCGATACCGTGCCGTTAGTTAACATAGAAAAGTGTCTTCGTATTTCCTTGTTTTAATGCACAATTTAAAATATACATAGTGTACCCCCTAATTGACCTATAATTATTTCCTGTGGTAGGGTACACTATTACCCTGTAATATAATACCTGGTCCAATTTAAATATTATGGGTCAATATTAAGGTCTGATATTGCGCCTTGCGCTAGTTAACCATTGAAAGATGTCTTTGAATTTTTAAAGCATTTTAGAACGCTTATTTCTTCATTTTAAGCTTCTCAGAACACTCTATTTCGCATAAGCATACATAGTAAAATTTAGGGTCACGCTGTGTACCCCCTAAATGACCTATAATTATTTCCTGTGGTAGGGTACACTATTACCCTGTAATATAATACGTGGTCCAATTTAAAAATTATAGGTCAATATTAAGGTCCGATACCATGCCGTTAGTTAACATTGAAAAATGTCTTTGAATTTTTAAAGCATTTTAGAACGCTTATTTCCTCATTTTAAGCTTCTCAGAACACTTTATTTCGCATAGGCATACATAGTAAACTTTAGGGTCACGCTGTGTACCCCTAGATGACCTATAATTATTTCCTGTGGTAGGATACACTATAACCCTGTAATATAATACGTGGTCCAATTTAAAAATTATAGGTCAATATTAAGGTTCGATACCGTGCTGTTAGTTAACATAGAAAAGTGTCTTCGTTTTTCCTTGTTTTAATGCACTATTTAAAATATACATAGTGTACCCCTAATTGACCTATAATTATTTCCTGTGGTAGGGTACACTATTACCCTGTAATACAATACCTGGTTCAATTTAAATATTATGGGTCAATATTAAGGTTTGATATTGCGCCTTGCGTTAGTTAACCATTGAAAGATGTCTTTGAATTTTCAACGCATTTTAGAACGCTTATTTCTTCATTTTAAGCTTCTCAGAACACTCTATTTCGCATAAGCATACATAGTAAAATTTAGGGTCACGCTGTGTACCCCCTAAATGACCTATAATTATTTCCTGTGGTAGGGTACACTATTACCCTGTAATATAATACGTGGTCCAATTTAAAAATTATAGGTCAATATTAAGGTCCGATACCATGCCGTTAGTTAACATTGAAAAATGTCTTTGAATTTTTAAAGCATTTTAGAACGCTTATTTCCTCATTTTAAGCTTCTCAGAACACTTTATTTCGCATAGGCATACATAGTAAACTTTAGGGTCACGCTGTGTACCCCCTAATTGACCTATAATTATTTCCTGTGGTAGGATACACTATAACCCTGTAATATAATACGTGGTCCAATTTAAAAATTATAGGTCAATATTAAGGTTCGATACCGTGCCGTTAGTTAACATAGAAAAGTGTCTTCGTTTTTCCTTGTTTTAATGCACTATTTAAAATATACATAGTGTACCCCTAATTGACCTATAATTATTTCCTGTGGTAGGGTACACTATTACCCTGTAATACAATACCTGGTTCAATTTAAATATTATGGGTCAATATTATGGTTTGATATTGCGCCTTGCGTTAGTTAACCATTGAAAGATGTCTTTGAATTTTTAAAGCATTTTAGAACGCTTATTTCTTTATTTTAAGCTTCTCAGAACACTTTATTTCGCATAGGCATACATATTAAACTTTAGGGTCACGCTGTGTACCCCCTAATTGACCTATAATTATTTCCATTGGTAGGGTACACTATTACCCTGTAATATAATAGGTGGTCCAATTTAAAAATTATAGGTCAATATTAAGGTCCGATACCGTGCCGTTAGTTAGCATAGAAAAATGTCTTTGAATTTTTAAAGCATTTTAGAACGCTTATTTCCTCATTTTAAGCTTCTCAGAACACTTTATTTCGCATAGGCATACATAGTAAACTTTAGGGTCACTCTGCGTACCCCCTAATTGACCTATAATTATTTCCTGTGGTAGGGTACACTATAACCCTGTAATATAATACGTGGCCCAATTTAAAAATTATAGGTCAATATTAAGGTCCGATACCGTGCCGTTAGTTAACATAGAAAAATGTCTTTGAATTTTTAAAGCATTTTAGAACGCTTATTTCCTCATTTTAAGCTTCTCAGAACACTTTATTTCGCATACGCATACATAGTAAAATTTAGGGTCACGCTGTGTACCCCCTAAATGACCTATAATTAATTCCTGTGGTAGGGTACACTATTACCCTGTAATATAATACGTGGTCCAATGTAAAAATTATAGGTCAATATTAAGTTCCGATACCGTGCCGTTAGTTAACATTGAAAAATGTCTTCGTATTTCCTTGTTTTAATGCACTATTTAAAATATACATAGTGTACCCCCTAATTGACCTATAATTATTTCCTGTGGTAGGGTACACTATTACCCTGTAATATAATACCTGGTCCAATTTAAATATTATGGGTCAATATTAAGGTCTGATATTGCGCCTTGCGCTAGTTAACCATTGAAAGATGTCTTTGAATTTTTAAAGCATTTTAGAACGCTTATTTCTTCATTTTAAGCTTCTCAGAACACTCTATTTCGCATAAGCATACATAGTAAAATTTAGGGTCACGCTGTGTACCCCCTAAATGACCTATAATTATTTCCTGTGGTAGGGTACACTATTACCCTGTAATATAATACGTGGTCCAATTTAAAAATTATAGGTCAATATTAAGGTCCGATACCGTGCCGTTAGTTAGCATAGAAAAATATCTTTGAATTTTAAAAGCATTTTAGAACGCTTATTTCCTCATTTTAAGCTTCTCAGAACACTTTATTTCGCATAGGCATACATAGTAAACTTTAGGGTCACACTGTGTACCCCCTAATTGACCTATAATTATTTCCTGTGGTAGGGTACACTATTACCATGTAATATAATACGTGGTCCAATTTAAAAATTATAGGTCAATATTAAGGTCCGATACCGTGCCGTTAGTTAACATAGAAAAGTGTCTTCGTATTTCCTTGTTTTAATGCACAATTTAAAATATACATAGTGTACCCCCTAATTGACCTATAATTATTTCCTGTGGTAGGGTACACTATTACCCTGTAATATAATACCTGGTCCAATTTAAATATTATGGGTCAATATTAAGGTCTGATATTGCGCCTTGCGCTAGTTAACCATTGAAAGATGTCTTTGAATTTTTAAAGCATTTTAGAACGCTTATTTCTTCATTTTAAGCTTCTCAGAACACTCTATTTCGCATAAGCATACATAGTAAAATTTAGGGTCACGCTGTGTACCCCCTAAATGACCTATAATTATTTCCTGTGGTAGGGTACACTATTACCCTGTAATATAATACGTGGTCCAATTTAAAAATTATAGGTCAATATTAAGGTCCGATACCATGCCGTTAGTTAACATTGAAAAATGTCTTTGAATTTTTAAAGCATTTTAGAACGCTTATTTCCTCATTTTAAGCTTCTCAGAACACTTTATTTCGCATAGGCATACATAGTAAACTTTAGGGTCACGCTGTGTACCCCCTAATTGACCTATAATTATTTCCTGTGGTAGGATACACTATAACCCTGTAATATAATACGTGGTCCAATTTAAAAATTATAGGTCAATATTAAGGTTCGATACCGTGCCGTTAGTTAACATAGAAAAGTGTCTTCGTTTTTCCTTGTTTTAATGCACTATTTAAAATATACATAGTGTACCCCTAATTGACCTATAATTATTTCCTGTGGTAGGGTACACTATTACCCTGTAATACAATACCTGGTTCAATTTAAATATTATGGGTCAATATTAAGGTTTGATATTGCGCCTTGCGTTAGTTAACCATTGAAAGATGTCTTTGAATTTTCAACGCATTTTAGAACGCTTATTTCTTTATTTTAAGCTTCTCAGAACACTTTATTTCGCATAGGCATACATATTAAACTTTAGGGTCACGCTGTGTACCCCCTAATTGACCTATAATTATTTCCATTGGTAGGGTACACTATTACCCTGTAATATAATAGGTGGTCCAATTTAAAAATTATAGGTCAATATTAAGGTCCGATACCGTGCCGTTAGTTAGCATAGAAAAATGTCTTTGAATTTTTAAAGCATTTTAGAACGCTTATTTCCTCATTTTAAGCTTCTCAGAACACTTTATTTCGCATAGGCATACATAGTAAACTTTAGGGTCACTCTGCGTACCCCCTAATTGACCTATAATTATTTCCTGTGATAGGGTACACTATAACCCTGTAATATAATACGTGGTCCAATTTACAAATTATAGGTCAATATTAAGGTCCGATACCGTGCCGTTAGTTAACATAGAAAAGTGTCTTCGTATTTCCTTGTTTTAATGCACTATTTAAAATATAAATAGTGTACCCCCTAATTGACCTATAATTATTTCCTGTGGTAGGGTACACTATTACCCTGTAATACAATACCTTGTTCAATTTAAATATTATGGGTCAATATTAAGGTTTGATATTGCGCCTTGCGTTAGTTAACCATTGAAAGATGTCTTTGAATTTTTAAAGCATTTTAGAACGCTTATTTCTTTATTTTAAGCTTCTCAGAACACTTTATTTCGCATAGGCATACATATTAAACTTTAGGGTCACGCTGTGTACCCCCTAATTGACCTATAATTATTTCCATTGGTAGGGTACACTATTACCCTGTAATATAATAGGTGGTCCAATTTAAAAATTATAGGTCAATATTAAGGTCCGATACCGTGCCGTTAGTTAGCATAGAAAAATGTCTTTGAATTTTTAAAGCATTTTAGAACGCTTATTTCCTCATTTTAAGCTTCTCAGAACACTTTATTTCGCATAGGCATACATAGTAAACTTTAGGGTCACTCTGCGTACCCCCTAATTGACCTATAATTATTTCCTGTGGTAGGGTACACTATAACCCTGTAATATAATACGTGGTCCAATTTAAAAATTATAGGTCAATATTAAGGTCCGATACCGTGCCGTTAGTTAACATAGAAAAATGTCTTTGAATTTTTAAAGCATTTTAGAACGCTTATTTCCTCATTTTAAGCTTCTCAGAACACTTTATTTCGCATAGGCATACATAGTAAAATTTAGGGTCACGCTGTGTACCCCCTAAATGACCTATAATTAATTCCTGTGGTAAGGTACACTATTACCATGTAATATAATACGTGGTCCAATGTAAAAATTATAGGTCAATATTAAGTTCCGATACCGTGCCGTTAGTTAACATTGAAAAATGTCTTCGTATTTCCTTGTTTTAATGCACTATTTAAAATATACATAGTGTACCCCCTAATTGACCTATAATTATTTCCTGTGGTAGGGTACACTATTACCCTGTAATACAATACCTTGTTCAATTTAAATATTATGGGTCAATATTAAGGTTTGATATTGCGCCTTGCGTTAGTTAACCATTGAAAGATCTCTTTGAATTTTTAAAGCATTTTAGAACGCTTATTTCTTCATTTTAAGCTTCTCAGAACACTTTATTTCGCATAGGCATACATAGTAAACTTTAGGGTCACGCTGTGTACCCCCTAATTGACCTATAATTATTTCCTGTGGTAGGGTACACTATTACCCTGTAATATAATAGGTGGTCCAATTAAAAAATTATAGGTCAATATTAAGGTCCGATACCGTGCCGTTAGTTAGCATAGAAAAATGTCTTTGAATTTTAAAAGCATTTTAGAACGCTTATTTCCTCATTTTAAGCTTCTCAGAACACTTTATTTCGCATAGGCATACATAGTAAACTTTAGGGTCACACTGTGTACCCCCTAATTGACCTATAATTATTTCCTGTGGTAGGGTACACTATTACCATGTAATATAATACGTGGTCCAATTTAAAAATTATAGGTCAATATTAAGGTCCGATACCGTGCCGTTAGTTAACATAGAAAAGTGTCTTCGTATTTCCTTGTTTTAATGCACAATTTAAAATATACATAGTGTACCCCCTAATTGACCTATAATTATTTCCTGTGGTAGGGTACACTATTACCCTGTAATATAATACCTGGTCCAATTTAAATATTATGGGTCAATATTAAGGTCTGATATTGCGCCTTGCGCTAGTTAACCATTGAAAGATGTCTTTGAATTTTTAAAGCATTTTAGAACGCTTATTTCTTCATTTTAAGCTTCTCAGAACACTCTATTTCGCATAAGCATACATAGTAAAATTTAGGGTCACGCTGTGTACCCCCTAAATGACCTATAATTATTTCCTGTGGTAGGGTACACTATTACCCTGTAATATAATACGTGGTCCAATTTAAAAATTATAGGTCAATATTAAGGTCCGATACCGTGCCGTTAGTTAACATTGAAAAATGTCTTCGAATTTTTAAAGCATTTTAGAACGCTTATTTCCTCATTTTAAGCTTCTCAGAACACTTTATTTCGCATAGGCATACATAGTAAACTTTAGGGTCACGCTGTGTACCCCCTAATTGACCTATAATTATTTCCTGTGGTAGGATACACTATAACCCTGTAATATAATACGTGGTCCAATTTAAAAATTATAGGTCAATATTAAGGTTCGATACCGTGCCGTTAGTTAACATAGAAAAGTGTCTTCGTTTTTCCTTGTTTTAATGCTCTATTTAAAATATACATAGTGTACCCCTAATTGACCTATAATTATTTCCTGTGGTAGGGTACACTATTACCATGTAATATAATACGTGGTCCAATTTAAAAATTATAGGTCAATATTAAGGTCCGATACCGTGCCGTTAGTTAACATAGAAAAGTGTCTTCGTATTTCCTTGTTTTAATGCACAATTTAAAATATACATAGTGTACCCCCTAATTGACCTATAATTATTTCCTGTGGTAGGGTACACTATTACCCTGTAATATAATACCTGGTCCAATTTAAATATTATGGGTCAATATTAAGGTTTGATATTGCGCCTTGCGTTAGTTAACCATTGAAAGATGTCTTTGAATTTTTAAAGCATTTTAGAACGCTTATTTCTTTATTTTAAGCTTCTCAGAACACTTTATTTCGCATAGGCATACATATTAAACTTTAGGGTCACGCTGTGTACCCCCTAATTGACCTATAATTATTTCCATTGGTAGGGTACACTATTACCCTGTAATATAATAGGTGGTCCAATTTAAAAATTATAGATGAATATTAAGGTCCGATACCGTGCCGTTAGTTAGCATAGAAAAATGTCTTTGAATTTTTAAAGCATTTTAGAACGCTTATTTCCTCATTTTAAGCTTCTCAGAACACTTTATTTCGCATAGGCATACATAGTAAACTTTAGGGTCACTCTGCGTACCCCCTAATTGACCTATAATTATTTCCTGTGGTAGGGTACACTATAACCCTGTAATATAATACGTGGTCCAATTTAAAAATTATAGGTCAATATTAAGGTCCGATACCGTGCCGTTAGTTAACATAGAAAAATGTCTTTGAATTTTTAAAGCATTTTAGAACGCTTATTTCCTCATTTTAAGCTTCTCAGAACACTTTATTTCGCATAGGCATACATAGTAAAATTTAGGGTCACGCTGTGTACCCCCTAAATGACCTATAATTAATTCCTGTGGTAGGGTACACTATTACCCTGTAATATAATACGTGGTCCAATGTAAAAATTATAGGTCAATATTAAGTTCCGATACCGTGCCGTTAGTTAACATTGAAAAATGTCTTCGTATTTCCTTGTTTTAATGCACTATTTAAAATATACATAGTGTACCCCCTAATTGACCTATAATTATTTCCTGTGGTAGGTTACACTATTACCCTGTAATATAATACCTGGTCCAATTTAAATATTATGGGTCAATATTAAGGTCTGATATTGCGCCTTGCGCTAGTTAACCATTGAAAGATGTCTTTGAATTTTTAAAGCATTTTAGAACGCTTATTTCTTCATTTTAAGCTTCTCAGAACACTCTATTTCGCATAAGCATACATAGTAAAATTTAGGGTCACGCTGTGTACCCCCTAAATGACCTATAATTATTTCCTGTGGTAGGGTACACTATTACCCTGTAATATAATACGTGGTCCAATTTAAAAATTATAGGTCAATATTAAGGTCCGATACCATGCCGTTAGTTAACATTGAAAAATGTCTTTGAATTTTTAAAGCATTTTAGAACGCTTATTTCCTCATTTTAAGCTTCTCAGAACACTTTATTTCGCATAGGCATACATAGTAAACTTTAGGGTCACGCTGTGTACCCCCTAATTGACCTATAATTATTTCCTGTGGTAGGATACACTATAACCCTGTAATATAATACGTGGTCCAATTTAAAAATTATAGGTCAATATTAAGGTTCGATACCGTGCCGTTAGTTAACATAGAAAAGTGTCTTCGTTTTTCCTTGTTTTAATGCACTATTTAAAATATACATAGTGTACCCCTAATTGACCTATAATTATTTCCTGTGGTAGGGTACACTATTACCCTGTAATACAATACCTGGTTCAATTTAAATATTATGGGTCAATATTAAGGTTTGATATTGCGCCTTGCGTTAGTTAACCATTGAAAGATGTCTTTGAATTTTCAACGCATTTTAGAACGCTTATTTCTTTATTTTAAGCTTCTCAGAACACTTTATTTCGCATAGGCATACATATTAAACTTTAGGGTCACGCTGTGTACCCCCTAATTGACCTATAATTATTTCCATTGGTAGGGTACACTATTACCCTGTAATATAATAGGTGGTCCAATTTAAAAATTATAGGTCAATATTAAGGTCCGATACCGTGCCGTTAGTTAGCATAGAAAAATGTCTTTGAATTTTAAAAGCATTTTAGAACGCTTATTTCCTCATTTTAAGCTTCTCAGAACACTTTATTTCGCATAGGCATACATAGTAAACTTTAGGGTCACACTGTGTACCCCCTAATTGACCTATAATTATTTCCTGTGGTAGGGTACACTATTACCATGTAATATAATACGTGGTCCAATTTAAAAATTATAGGTCAATATTAAGGTCCGATACCGTGCCGTTAGTTAACATAGAAAAGTGTCTTCGTATTTCCTTGTTTTAATGCACAATTTAAAATATACATAGTAAACCCCCTAATTGACCTATAATTATTTCCTGTGGTAGGGTACACTATTACCCTGTAATATAATACCTGGTCCAATTTAAATATTATGGGTCAATATTAAGGTCTGATATTGCGCCTTGCGCTAGTTAACCATTGAAAGATGTCTTTGAATTTTTAAAGCATTTTAGAACGCTTATTTCTTCATTTTAAGCTTCTCAGAACACTCTATTTCGCATAAGCATACATAGTAAAATTTAGGGTCACGCTGTGTACCCCCTAAATGACCTATAATTATTTCCTGTGGTAGGGTACACTATTACCCTGTAATATAATACGTGGTCCAATTTAAAATTATAGGTCAATATTAAGGTCCGATACCATGCCGTTAGTTAACATTGAAAAATGTCTTTGAATTTTTAAAGCATTTTAGAACGCTTATTTCCTCATTTTAAGCTTCTCAGAACACTTTATTTCGCATAGGCATACATAGTAAACTTTAGGGTCACGCTGTGTACCCCCTAATTGACCTATAATTATTTCCTGTGGTAGGATACACTATAACCCTGTAATATAATACGTGGTCCAATTTAAAAATTATAGGTCAATATTAAGGTTCGATACCGTGCCGTTAGTTAACATAGAAAAGTGTCTTCGTTTTTCCTTGTTTTAATGCACTATTTAAAATATACATAGTGTACCCCTAATTGACCTATAATTATTTCCTGTGGTAGGGTACACTATTACCCTGTAATACAATACCTGGTTCAATTTAAATATTATGGGTCAATATTAAGGTTTGATATTGCGCCTTGCGTTAGTTAACCATTGAAAGATGTCTTTGAATTTTCAACGCATTTTAGAACGCTTATTTCTTTATTTTAAGCTTCTCAGAACACTTTATTTCGCATAGGCATACATATTAAACTTTAGGGTCACGCTGTGTACCCCCTAATTGACCTATAATTATTTCCATTGGTAGGGTACACTATTACCCTGTAATATAATAGGTGGTCCAATTTAAAAATTATAGGTCAATATTAAGGTCCGATACCGTGCCGTTAGTTAGCATAGAAAAATGTCTTTGAATTTTAAAAGCATTTTAGAACGCTTATTTCCTCATTTTAAGCTTCTCAGAACACTTTATTTCGCATAGGCATACATAGTAAACTTTAGGGTCACACTGTGTACCCCCTAATTGACCTATAATTATTTCCTGTGGTAGGGTACACTATTACCATGTAATATAATACGTGGTCCAATTTAAAAATTATAGGTCAATATTAAGGTCCGATACCGTGCCGTTAGTTAACATAGAAAAGTGTCTTCGTATTTCCTTGTTTTAATGCACAATTTAAAATATACATAGTAAACCCCCTAATTGACCTATAATTATTTCCTGTGGTAGGGTACACTATTACCCTGTAATATAATACCTGGTCCAATTTAAATATTATGGGTCAATATTAAGGTCTGATATTGCGCCTTGCGCTAGTTAACCATTGAAAGATGTCTTTGAATTTTTAAAGCATTTTAGAACGCTTATTTCTTTATTTTAAGCTTCTCAGAACACTTTATTTCGCATAGGCATACATATTAAACTTTAGGGTCACGCTGTGTACCCCCTAATTGACCTATAATTATTTCCATTGGTAGGGTACACTATTACCCTGTAATATAATAGGTGGTCCAATTTAAAAATTATAGGTCAATATTAAGGTCCGATACCGTGCCGTTAGTTAGCATAGAAAAATGTCTTTGAATTTTTAAAGCATTTTAGAACGCTTATTTCCTCATTTTAAGCTTCTCAGAACACTTTATTTCGCATAGGCATACATAGTAAACTTTAGGGTCACTCTGCGTACCCCCTAATTGACCTATAATTATTTCCTGTGGTAGGGTACACTATAACCCTGTAATATAATACGTGGTCCAATTTAAAAATTATAGGTCAATATTAAGGTCCGATACCGTGCCGTTAGTTAACATAGAAAAATGTCTTTGAATTTTTAAAGCATTTTAGAACGCTTATTTCCTCATTTTAAGCTTCTCAGAACACTTTATTTCGCATAGGCATACATAGTAAAATTTAGGGTCACGCTGTGTACCCCCTAAATGACCTATAATTAATTCCTGTGGTAGGGTACACTATTACCCTGTAATATAATACGTGGTCCAATGTAAAAATTATAGGTCAATATTAAGTTCAGATACCGTGCCGTTAGTTAACATTGAAAAATGTCTTCGTATTTCCTTGTTTTAATGCACTATTTAAAATATACATAGTGTACCCCCTAATTGACCTATAATTATTTCCTGTGGTAGGGTACACTATTACCCTGTAATACAATACCTTGTTCAATTTAAATATTATGGGTCAATATTAAGGTTTGATATTGCGCCTTGCGTTAGTTAACCATTGAAAGATGTCTTTGAATTTTTAAAGCATTTTAGAACGCTTATTTCTTCATTTTAAGCTTCTCAGAACACTTTATTTCGCATAGGCATACATAGTAAACTTTAGGGTCACGCTGTGTACCCCCTAATTGACCTATAATTATTTCCTGTGGTAGGGTACACTATTACCCTGTAATATAATAGGTGGTCCAATTTAAAAATTATAGGTCAATATTAAGGTCCGATACCGTGCCGTTAGTTAGCATAGAAAAATGTCTTTGAATTTTTAAAGCATTTTAGAACGCTTATTTCCTCATTTTAAGCTTCTCAGAACACTTTATTTCGCATAGGCATACATAGTAAACTTTAGGGTCACTCTGCGTACCCCCTAATTGACCTATAATTATTTCCTGTGATAGGGTACACTATAACCCTGTAATATAATACGTGGTCCAATTTACAAATTATAGGTCAATATTAAGGTCCGATACCGTGCCGTTAGTTAACATAGAAAAGTGTCTTCGTATTTCCTTGTTTTAATGCACTATTTAAAATATAAATAGTGTACCCCCTAATTGACCTATAATTATTTCCTGTGGTAGGGTACACTATTACCCTGTAATACAATACCTTGTTCAATTTAAATATTATGGGTCAATATTAAGGTTTGATATTGCGCCTTGCGTTAGTTAACCATTGAAAGATGTCTTTGAATTTTTAAAGCATTTTAGAACGCTTATTTCTTCATTTTAAGCTTCTCAGAACACTTTATTTCGCATAGGCATACATAGTAAACTTTAGGGTCACGCTGTGTACCCCCTAATTGACCTATAATTATTTCCTGTGGTAGGGTACACTATTACCCTGTAATATAATAGGTGGTCCAATTTAAAAATTATAGGTCAATATTAAGGTCCGATACCGTGCCGTTAGTTAGCATAGAAAAATGTCTTTGAATTTTTAAAGCATTTTAGAACGCTTATTTCCTCATTTTAAGCTTCTCAGAACACTTTATTTCGCATAGGCATACATAGTAAACTTTAGGGTCACTCTGCGTACCCCCTAATTGACCTATAATTATTTCCTGTGGTAGGGTACACTATAACCCTGTAATATAATACGTGGTCCAATTTACAAATTATAGGTCAATATTAAGGTCCGATACCGTGCCGTTAGTTAACATAGAAAAGTGTATTCGTATTTCCTTGTTTTAATGCACTATTTAAAATATACATAGTGTACCCCCTAATTGACCTATAATTATTTCCTGTGGTAGGGTACACTATTACCCTGTAATATAATACCTGGTCCAATTTAAATAATATGGGTCAATATTAAGGTCTGATATTGCGCCTTGCGTTAGTTAACCATTGAAAGATGTCTTTGAATTTTTAAAGCATTTTTGAACGCTTATTTCTTCATTTTAAGCATCTCAGAACATTCTATTTCGCATAGGCATACATAGTAAAATTTAGGGTCACGCTGTGTACCCCCTAAATGACCTATAATTATTTCCTGTGGTAGGGTACACTATTTCCCTGTAATATAATACGTGGTCCAATTTAAAAATTATAGGTCAATATTAAGGTCCGATACCGTGCCGTTAGTTAACATAGAAAATGTCTTTGAATTTTTAAGGCATTTTAGAACGCTTATTTCCTCATTTTAAGCTTCTCAGAACACTTTATTTCGCATAGGCATACATAGTAAACTTTAGGGTCACTCTGTGTACCCCCTAATTGACCTATAATTATTTCCTGTGGTAGGGTACACTATAACCCTGTAATATAATACGTGGTCCAATTTAAAAATTATAGGTCAATATTAAGGTCCGATACCGTGCCGTTAGTTGACATAGAAAAGTGTCTTCGTATTTTCTTGTTTTAATGCACTATTTAAAACATACATAGTGTACCCCCTAATTGTCCTATAATTATTTCCTGTTGTAGGGTACACTATTACCCTGTAATATAATACCTGGTCCAATTGAAATATTATGGTTCCATATTAAGGTCTGATATCGCGCCTTGCGTTAGTTAACCATTGAAAGATGTCTTTGAATTTTTAAAGCATTTTAGAACGCTTATTTCTTCATTTTAAGCTTCTCAGAACACTCTATTTCGCATAGGCATACATAGTAAATTTTAGGGTCATGCTGTGTACCACCTAATTGACCTATAATTATTTCCTGTGGTATGGTACACTATTACCCTGTAATATAATACGTGGTACAATTTAAAAATTATAGGTCAGTATTAAGGTCCGATACCGTGCCGTTAGTTAACATAGAAAAGTGTCTTCGTATTTCCTTGTTTTAATGCACTATTTAAAATATACATAGTGTACCCCCTAATTGACCTATAATTATTTCCTGTGGTAGGGTGCACTATTACCCTGTAATATAATACCTGGTCCAATTTAAATATTATGGGTCAATATTAAGGTCTGATATTGCGCCTTGCGCTAGTTAACCATTGAAAGATGTCTTTGAATTTTTAAAGCATTTTAGAACGCTTATTTCTTCATTTTAAGCTTCTCAGAACACTTTATTTCGCATAGGCATACATAGTAAAATTTAGGGTCACGCTGTGTACCCCCTAAATGACCTATAATTATTTCCTGTGGTAGGGCACACTATTACCCTGTAATATAATACGTGGTCCAATTTAAAAATTATAGGTCAATATTAAGGTCCGATACCGTGCCGTTAGTTAACATAGAAAAATGTCTTTGAATTTTTAAAGCATTTTAGAACGCTTATTTCCTCATTTTAAGCTTCTCAGAACACTTTATTTCGCATAGGCATACATAGTAAACTTTAGGGTCACTCTGTGTACCCCCTAATTGACCTATAATTATTTCCTGTGGTAGGGTACACTATAACCCTGTAATATAATACGTGGTCCAGTTTAAAAATTATAGGTCAATATTAAGGTCCGATACCGTGCCGTTCGTTAACATAGAAAAGTGTCTTCGTATTTCCATGTTTTAATGCACTATTTAAAATATACATAGTGTATCATCTAATTGACCTATAATTATTTCCTGTGGTAGGGTACACTATTACCCTGTAATATAATACCTGGTCCAATTTAAATATTATGGGTCAATATTAAGGTCTGATATTGCGCCTTGCGTTAGTTAACCATTGAAAGATGTCTTTGAATTTTTAAAGCATTTTAGAACGCTTATTTCTTCATTTTAAGCATCTCAGAACACTCTATTTCGCATAGGCATACATAGTAAAATTTAGGGTCACGCTGTGTACCCCCTAAATGACCTATAATTATTTCCTGTGGTAGGGTACATTATTACCCTGTAATATAATACGTGGTCCAATTTGAAAATTATAGGTCAATATTAAGGTCCGATACCGTGCCGTTAGTTAACATAGAAAAATGTCTTTGAATTTTTAAAGCATTTTAGAACGCTTATTTCCTCATTTTAAGCTTCTCAGAACACTTTATTTCGCATAGGCATACATAGTAAAATTTAGGGTCACGCTGTGTACCCCCTAAATGACCTATAATTAATTCCTGTGGTAGGGTACACTATTACCCTGTAATATAATACGTGGTCCAATGTAAAAATTATAGGTCAATATTAAGTTCCGATACCGTGCCGTTAGTTAACATTGAAAAATGTCTTCGTATTTCCTTGTTTTAATGCACTATTTAAAATATACATAGTGTACCCCCTAATTGACCTATAATTATTTCCTGTGGTAGGGTACACTATTACCCTGTAATACAATACCTTGTTCAATTTAAATATTATGGGTCAATATTAAGGTTTGATATTGCGCCTTGCGTTAGTTAACCATTGAAAGATGTCTTTGAATTTTTAAAGCATTTTAGAACGCTTATTTCTTCATTTTAAGCTTCTCAGAACACTTTATTTCGCATAGGCATACATAGTAAACTTTAGGGTCACGCTGTGTACCCCCTAATTGACCTATAATTATTTCCTGTGGTAGGGTACACTATTACCCTGTAATATAATAGGTGGTCCAATTTAAAAATTATAGGTCAATATTAAGGTCCGATACCGTGCCGTTAGTTAGCATAGAAAAATGTCTTTGAATTTTAAAAGCATTTTAGAACGCTTATTTCCTCATTTTAAGCTTCTCAGAACACTTTATTTCGCATAGGCATACATAGTAAACTTTAGGGTCACACTGTGTACCCCCTAATTGACCTATAATTATTTCCTGTGGTAGGGTACACTATTACCCTGTAATATAATACCTGGTCCAATTTAAATATTATGGGTCAATATTAAGGTCTGATATTGCGCCTTGCGTTAGTTAACCATTGGAAGATGTCTTTGAATTCTTAAAGCATTTTAGAACGCTTATTTCTTCTTTTTAAGCATCTCAGAACACTCTATTTCGCATAGGCATACATAGTAAAATTTAGGGTCACGCTTCGTACCCCCTAAATGACCTATAATTATTTCCTGTGGTAGGGTACACTATTACCCTGTAATATAATACGTGGTCCAATTTAAAAATTATAGGTCAATATTAAGGTCCGATACCGTGCCGTTAGTTAACATAGAAAAATGTCTTTGAATTTTTAAAGCATTTTAGAACGCTTATTTCCTCATTTTAAGCTTCTCAGAACACTTTATTTCGCATAGGCATACATAGTAAACTTTAGGGTCACGCTGTGTACCCCCTAATTGACCTATAATTATTTCCTTTGGTAGGGTACACTATTACCCTGTAATATAATACCTGGTCCAATTTAAATTTTATGGGTCAATATTAAGGTCTGATATTGCGCCTTGCGTTAGTTAACCATTGAAAGATGTCTTTGAATTTTTAAAGCATTTTAGAAACTTTATTTCTTCATTTTAAGCTTCTCAGAACACTCTATTTCGCATAGGCATACATAGTAAAATTTAGGGTCACGCTGTGTACCCCCTAAATGACCAATAATTATTTCCTGTGGTAGGGTACACTATTACCCTGTAATATAATACGTGGTCCAATTTAAAAATTATAGGTCAATATTAAGTTCCGATACCGTGCCGTTAGTTAACATTGAAAAATGTCTTCGTATTTCCTTGTTTTAATGCACTATTTAAAATATACATAGTGTACCCCCTAATTGACCTATAATTATTTCCTGTGGTAGGGTACACTATTACCCTGTAATACAATACCTTGTTCAATTTAAATATTATGGGTCAATATTAAGGTTTGATATTGCGCCTTGCGTAAGTTAACCATTGAAAGATGTCTTTGAATTTTTAAAGCATTTTAGAACGCTTATTTCTTCATTTTAAGCTTCTCAGAACACTTTATTTCGCATAGGCATACATAGTAAACTTTAGGGTCACGCTGTGTACCCCCTAATTGACCTATAATTATTTCCTGTGGTAGGGTACACTATTACCCTGTAATATAATAGGTGGTCCAATTTAAAAATTATAGGTCAATATTAAGGTCCGATACCGTGCCGTTAGTTAGCATAGAAAAATGTCTTTGAATTTTAAAAGCATTTTAGAACGCTTATTTCCTCATTTTAAGCTTCTCAGAACACTTTATTTCGCATAGGCATACATAGTAAACTTTAGGGTCACACTGTGTACCCCCTAATTGACCTATAATTATTTCCTGTGGTAGGGTACACTATTACCCTGTAATATAATACCTGGTCCAATTTAAATATTATGGGTCAATATTAAGGTCTGATATTGCGCCTTGCGTTAGTTAACCATTGGAAGATGTCTTTGAATTTTTAAAGCATTTTAGAACGCTTATTTCCTCATTTTAAGCTTCTCAGAACACTTTATTTCGCATAGGCATACATAGTAAACTTTAGGGTCACGCTGTGTACCCCCTAATTGATCTATAATTATTTCCTTTGGTAGGGTACACTATTACCCTGTAATATAATACCTGGTCCAATTTAAATTTTATGGGTCAATATTAAGGTCTGATATTGCGCCTTGCGTTAGTTAACCATTGAAAGATGTCTTTGAGTTTTTAAAGCATTTTAGAAACTTTATTTCTTCATTTTAAGCTTCTCAGAACACTCTATTTCGCATAGGCATACATAGTAAAATTTAGGGTCACGCTGTGTACCCCCTAAATGACCTATAATTATTTCCTGTGGTAGGGTACACTATTACCCTGTAATATAATACGTGGTCCAATTTAAAAATTATAGGTCAATATTAAGTTCCGATACCGTGCCGTTAGTTAACATTGAAAAATGTCTTCGTATTTCCTTGTTTTAATGCACTATTTAAAATATACATAGTGTACCCCCTAATTGACCTATAATTATTTCCTGTGGTAGGGTACACTATTACCCTGTAATACAATACCTTGTTCAATTTAAATATTATGGGTCAATATTAAGGTTTGATATTGCGCCTTGCGTAAGTTAACCATTGAAAGATGTCTTTGAATTTTTAAAGCATTTTAGAACGCTTATTTCTTCATTTTAAGCTTCTCAGAACACTTTATTTCGCATAAGCATACATAGTAAACTTTAGGGTCACGCTGTGTACCCCCTAATTGACCTATAATTATTTCCTGTGGTAGGGTACACTATTACCCTGTAATATAATAGGTGGTCCAATTTAAAAATTATAGGTCAATATTAAGGTCCGATACCGTGCCGTTAGTTAGCATAGAAAAATGTCTTTGAATTTTTAAAGCATTTTAGAACGCTTATTTCCTCATTTTAAGCTTCTCAGAACACTTTATTTCGCATAGGCATACATAGTAAACTTTAGGGTCACTCTGCGTACCCCCTAATTGACCTATAATTATTTCCTGTGGTAGGGTACACTATAACCCTGTAATATAATACGTGGTCCAATTTAAAAATTATAGGTCAATATTAATTTCCGATACCGTGCCGTTAGTTAACATAGAAAAGTGTCTTCGTATTTCCTTGTTTTAATGCACTATTTAAAATATACATAGTGTACCCCCTAATTGACCTATAATTATTTCCTGTGGTAGGGTACACTATTACCCTGTAATATAATACCTATTCCAATTTAAATATTATGGGTCAATATTAAGGTATGATATTGCGCCTTGCGTTAGTTAACCATTGAAAGATGTCTTTGAATTTTTAAAGCATTTTTGAACGCTTATTTCTTCATTTTAAGCATCTCAGAACACTCTATTTCGCATAGGCATACATAGTAAAATTTAGGGTCACGCTGTGTACCCCCTAAATGACCTATAATTATTTCCTGTGGTAGGGTACATTATTACCCTGTAATATAATACGTGGTCCAATTTAAAAATTATAGGTCAATATTAAGGTCCGATACCGTGCCGTTAGTTAACATAGAAAAATGTCTTTGAATTTTTAAAGCATTTTAGAACGCTTATTTCCTCATTTTAAGCTTCTCAGAACACTTTATTTCGCATAGGCATACATAGTAAAATTTAGGGTCACGCTGTGTACCCCCTAAATGACCTATAATTAATTCCTGTGGTAGGGTACACTATTACCCTGTAATATAATACGTGGTCCAATGTAAAAATTATAGGTCAATATTAAGTTCCGATACCGTGCCGTTAGTTAACATTGAAAAATGTCTTCGTATTAACTTGTTTTAATGCACTATTTAAAATATACATAGTGTACCCCCTAATTGACCTATAATTATTTCCTGTGGTAGGGTACACTATTACCCTGTAATACAATACCTTGTTCAATTTAAATATTATGGGTCAATATTAAGGTTTGATATTGCGCCTTGCGTTAGTTAACCATTGAAAGATGTCTTTGAATTTTTAAAGCATTTTAGAACGCTTATTTCTTCATTTTAAGCTTCTCAGAACACTTTATTTCGCATAGGCATACATAGTAAACTTTAGGGTCACGCTGTGTACCCCCTAATTGACCTATAATTATTTCCTGTGGTAGGGTACACTATTACCCTGTAATATAATAGGTGGTCCAATTTAAAAATTATAGGTCAATATTAAGGTCCGATACCGTGCCGTTAGTTAGCATAGAAAAATGTCTTGGAATTTTAAAAGCATTTTAGAACGCTTATTTCCTCATTTTAAGCTTCTCAGAACACTTTATTTCGCATAGGCATACATAGTAAACATTAGGGTCACACTGTGTACCCCCTAATTGACCTATAATTATTTCCTGTGGTAGGGTACACTATTACCCTGTAATATAATACGTGGTCCAATTTAAAAATTATGGGTCAATATTAAGGTCCGATACCGTGCCGTTAGTTAACATAGAAAAGTGTCTTCGTATTTCCTTGTTTTAATGCACAATTTAAAATATACATAGTGTACCCCCTAATTGACCTATAATTATTTCCTGTGGTAGGGTACACTATTACCCTGTAATATAATACCTGGTCCAATTTAAATATTATGGGTCAATATTAAGGTCTGATATTGCGCCTTGCGCTAGTTAACCATTGAAAGATGTCTTTGAATTTTTAAAGCATTTTAGAACGCTTATTTCTTCATTTTAAGCTTCTCAGAACACTCTATTTCGCATAAGCATACATAGTAAAATTTAGGGTCACGCTGTGTACCCCCTAAATGACCTATAATTATTTCCTGTGGTAGGGTACACTATTACCCTGTAATATAATACGTTTTCCAATTTAAAAATTATAGGTCAATATTAAGTTCCGATACCGTGCCGTTATTTAACATTGAAAAATGTCTTCGTATTTCCTTGTTTTAATGCACTATTTAAAATACACATAGTGTACCCCCTAATTGACCTATAATTATTTCCTGTGGTAGGGTACACTATTACCCTGTAATACAATACCTGGTTCAATTTAAATATTATGGGTCAATATTAAGGTTTGATATTGCGCCTTGCGTTAGTTAACCATTGAAAGATGTCTTTGAATTTTTAAAGCATTTTAGAACGCTTATTTCTTCATTTTAAGCTTCTCAGGACACTTTATTTCGCATAGGCATACATAGTAAACTTTAGGGTCACGCTGTGTACCCCCTAATTGACCTATAATTATTTCCTGTGGTAGGGTACACTATTACCCTGTAATATAATACGTGGTCCAATGTAAAAATTATAGGTCAATATTAAGTTCCGATACCGTGCCGTTAGTTAACATTGAAAAATGTCTTCGTATTAACTTGTTTTAATGCACTATTTAAAATATACACAGTGTACCCCCTAATTGACCTATAATTATTTCCTGTGGTAGGGTACACTATTACCCTGTAATACAATACCTTGTTCAATTTAAATATTATGGGTCAATATTAAGGTTTGATATTGCGCCTTGCGTTAGTTAACCATTGAAAGATGTCTTTGAATTTTTAAAGCATTTTAGAACGCTTATTTCTTCATTTTAAGCTTCTCAGAACACTTTATTTCGCATAGGCATACATAGTAAACTTTAGGGTCACGCTGTGTACCCCCTAATTGACCTATAATTATTTCCTGTGGTAGGGTACACTATTACCCTGTAATATAATAGGTGGTCCAATTTAAAAATTATAGGTCAATATTAAGGTCCGATACCGTGCCGTTAGTTAGCATAGAAAAATGTCTTTGAATTTTAAAAGCATTTTAGAACGCTTATTTCCTCATTTTAAGCTTCTCAGAACACTTTATTTCGCATAGGCATACATAGTAAACATTAGGGTCACACTGTGTACCCCCTAATTGACCTATAATTATTTCCTGTGGTAGGGTACACTATTACCCTGTAATATAATACCTGGTCCAATTTAAATATTATGGGTCAATATTAAGGTCTGATATTGCGCCTTGCGCTAGTTAACCATTGAAAGATGTCTTTGAATTTTTAAAGCATTTTAGAACGCTTATTTCTTCATTTTAAGCTTCTCAGAACACTCTATTTCGCATAAGCATACATAGTAAAATTTAGGGTCACGCTGTGTACCCCCTAAATGACCTATAATTATTTCCTGTGGTAGGGTACACTATTACCCTGTAATATAATACGTGGTCCAATTTAAAAATTATAGGTCAATATTAAGTTCCGATACCGTGCCGTTAGTTAACATTGAAAAATGTCTTCGTATTTCCTTGTTTTAATGCACTATTTAAAATACACATAGTGTACCCCCTAATTGACCTATAATTATTTCCTGTGGTAGGGTACACTATTACCCTGTAATACAATACCTGGTTCAATTTAAATATTATGGGTCAATATTAAGGTTTGATATTGCGCCTTGCGTTAGTTAACCATTGAAAGATGTCTTTGAATTTTTAAAGCATTTTAGAACGCTTATTTCTTCATTTTAAGCTTCTCAGGACACTTTATTTCGCATAGGCATACATAGTAAACTTTAGGGTCACGCTGTGTACCCCCTAATTGACCTATAATTATTTCCTGTGGTAGGGTACACTATTACCCTGTAATATAATACGTGGTCCAATGTAAAAATTATAGGTCAATATTAAGTTCCGATACCGTGCCGTTAGTTAACATTGAAAAATGTCTTCGTATTAACTTGTTTTAATGCACTATTTAAAATATACATAGTGTACCCCCTAATTGACCTATAATTATTTCCTGTGGTAGGGTACACTATTACCCTGTAATACAATACCTTGTTCAATTTAAATATTATGGGTCAATATTAAGGTTTGATATTGCGCCTTGCGTTAGTTAACCATTGAAAGATGTCTTTGAATTTTTAAAGCATTTTAGAACGCTTATTTCTTCATTTTAAGCTTCTCAGAACACTTTATTTCGCATAGGCATACATAGTAAACTTTAGGGTCACGCTGTGTACCCCCTAATTGACCTATAATTATTTCCTGTGGTAGGGTACACTATTACCCTGTAATATAATAGGTGGTCCAATTTAAAAATTATAGGTCAATATTAAGGTCCGATACCGTGCCGTTAGTTAGCATAGAAAAATGTCTTTGAATTTTAAAAGCATTTTAGAACGCTTATTTCCTCATTTTAAGCTTCTCAGAACACTTTATTTCGCATAGGCATACATAGTAAACATTAGGGTCACACTGTGTACCCCCTAATTGACCTATAATTATTTCCTGTGGTAGGGTACACTATTACCCTGTAATATAATACGTGGTCCAATTTAAAAATTATGGGTCAATATTAAGGTCCGATACCGTGCCGTTAGTTAACATAGAAAAGTGTCTTCGTATTTCCTTGTTTTAATGCACAATTTAAAATATACATAGTGTACCCCCTAATTGACCTATAATTATTTCCTGTGGTAGGGTACACTATTACCCTGTAATACAATACCTTGTTCAATTTAAATATTATGGGTCAATATTAAGGTTTGATATTGCGCCTTGCGTTAGTTAACCATTGAAAGATGTCTTTGAATTTTTAAAGCATTTTAGAACGCTTATTTCTTCATTTTATGCTTCTCAGAACACTTTATTTCGCATAGGCATACATAGTAAACTTTAGGGTCACGCTGTGTACCCCCTAATTGACCTATAATTATTTCCTGTGGTAGGGTACACTATTACCCTGTAATATAATAGGTGGTCCAATTTAAAAATTATAGGTCAATATTAAGGTCCGATACCGTGCCGTTAGTTAGCATAGAAAAATGTCTTTGAATTTTAAAAGCATTTTAGAACGCTTATTTCCTCATTTTAAGCTTCCCAGAACACTTTATTTCGCATAGGCATACATAGTAAACTTTAGGGTCACACTGTGTACCCCCTAATTGACCTATAATTATTTCCTGTGGTAGGGTACACTATTACCCTGTAATATAATACGTGGTCCAATTTAAAAATTATGGGTCAATATTAAGGTCCGATACCGTGCCGTTAGTTAACATAGAAAAGTGTCTTCGTATTTCCTTGTTTTAATGCACAATTTAAAATATACATAGTGTACCCCCTAATTGACCTATAATTATTTCCTGTGGTAGGGTACACTATTACCCTGTAATATAATACCTGGTCCAATTTAAATATTATGGGTCAATATTAAGGTCTGATATTGCGCCTTGCGCTAGTTAACCATTGAAAGATGTCTTTGAATTTTTAAAGCATTTTAGAACGCTTATTTCTTCATTTTAAGCTTCTCAGAACACTCTATTTCGCATAAGCATACATAGTAAAATTTAGGGTCACGCTGTGTACCCCCTAAATGACCTATAATTATTTCCTGTGGTAGGGTACACTATTACCCTGTAATATAATACGTGGTCCAATTTAAAAATTATAGGTCAATATTAAGTTCCGATACCGTGCCGTTAGTTAACATTGAAAAATGTCTTCGTATTTCCTTGTTTTAATGCAATATTTAAAATACACATAGTGTACCCCCTAATTGACCTATAATTATTTCCTGTGGTAGGGTACACTATTACCCTGTAATACAATACCTGGTTCAATTTAAATATTATGGGTCAATATTAAGGTTTGATATTGCGCCTTGCGTTAGTTAACCATTGAAAGATGTCTTTGAATTTTTAAAGCATTTTAGAACGCTTATTTCTTCATTTTAAGCTTCTCAGAACACTTTATTTCGCATAGGCATACATAGTAAACTTTAGGGTCACGCTGTGTACCCCCTAATTGACCTATAATTATTTCCTGTGGTAGGGTACACTATTACCCTGTAATATAATAGGTGGTCCAATTTAAAAATTATAGGTCAATATTAAGGTCCGATACCGTGCCGTTAGTTAGCATAGAAAAATGTCTTTGAATTTTAAAAGCATTTTAGAACGCTTATTTCCTCATTTTAAGCTTCTCAGAACACTTTATTTCGCATAGGCATACATAGTAAACTTTAGGGTCACACTGTGTACCCCCTAATTGACCTATAATTATTTCCTGTGGTAAGGTACACTATTACCCTGTAATATAATACGTGGTCCAATTTAAAAATTATGGGTCAATATTAAGGTCCGATACCGTGCCGTTAGTTAACATAGAAAAGTGTCTTCGTATTTCCTTGTTTTAATGCACAATTTAAAATATACATAGTGTACCCCCCTAATTGACCTATAATTATTTCCTGTGGTAGGGTACACTATTACCCTGTAATACAATACCTTGTTCAATTTAAATATTATGGGTCAATATTAAGGTTTGATATTGCGCCTTGCGTTAGTTAACCATTGAAAGATGTCTTTGAATTTTTAAAGCATTTTAGAACGCTTATTTCTTCATTTTAAGCTTCTCAGAACACTTTATTTTGCATAGGCATACATAGTAAACTTTAGGGTCACGCTGTGTACCCCCTAATTGACCTATAATTATTTACTGTGGTAGGGTACACTATTACCCTGTAATATAATAGGTGGTCCAATTTAAAAATTATAGGTCAATATTAAGGTCCGATACCGTGCCGTTAGTTAGCATAGAAAAATGTCTTTGAATTTTAAAAGCATTTTAGAACGCTTATTTCCTCATTTTAAGCTTCTCAGAACACTTTATTTCGCATAGGCATACATAGTAAACTTTAGGGTCACACTGTGTACCCCCTAATTGACCTATAATTATTTCCTGTGGTAGGGTACACTACTACCCTGTAATATAATACGTGGTCCAATTTAAAAATTATGGGTCAATATTAAGGTCCGATACCGTGCCGTTAGTTAACATAGAAAAGTGTCTTCGTATTTCCTTGTTTTAATGCACAATTTAAAATATACATAGTGTACCCCCTAATTGACCTATAATTATTTCCTGTGGTAGGGTACACTATTACCCTGTAATATAATACCTGGTCCAATTTAAATATTATGGGTCAATATTAAGGTCTGATATTGCGCCTTGCGCTAGTTAACCATTGAAAGATGTCTTTGAATTTTTAAAGCATTTTAGAACGCTTATTTCTTCATTTTAAGCTTCTCAGAACACTCTATTTCGCATAAGCATACATAGTAAAATTTAGGGTCACGCTGTGTACCCCCTAATTGACCTATAATTATTTCCTGTGGTAGGGTACACTATAACCCTGTAATATAATACGTGGTCCAATTTAAAAATTATAGGTCAATATTAAGGTCCGATACCGTGCCGTTAGTTAACATAGAAAAGTGTCTTCGTATTTCCTTGTTTTAATGCACTATTTAAAATATACATAGTGTACCCCCTAATTGACCTATAATTATTTCCTGTGGTAGGGTACACTATTAACCTGTAATACAATACCTTGTTCAATTTAAATATTACGGGTCAATATTAAGGTTTGATATTGCGCCTTGCGTTAGTTAACCATTGAAAGATGTCTTTGAATTTTTAAAGCATTTTAGAACGCTTATTTCTTCATTTTAAGCTTCTCAGAACACTTTATTTCGCATAGGCATACATAGTAAACTTTAGGGTCACGCTGTGTACCCCCTAATTGACCTATAATTATTTCCTGTGGTAGGGTACACTATTACCCTGTAATATAATAGGTGGTCCAATTTAAAAATTATAGGTCAATATTAAGGTCCGATACCGTGCCGTTAGTTAGCATAGAAAAATGTCATTGAATTTTAAAAGCATTTTAGAACGCTTATTTCCTCATTTTAAGCTTCTCAGAACACTTTATTTCGCATAGGCATACATAGTAAACTTTAGGGTCACACTGTGTACCCCCTAATTGACCTATAATTATTTCCTGTGGTAGGGTACACTATTACCCTGTAATATAATACGTGGTCCAATTTAAAAATTATGGGTCAATATTAAGGTCCGATACCGTGCCGTTAGTTAACATAGAAAAGTGTCTTCGTATTTCCTTGTTTTATTGCACAATTTAAAATATACATAGTGTACCCCCTAATTGACCTATAATTATTTCCTGTGGTAGGGTACACTATTACCCTGTAATATAATACCTGGTCCAATTTAAATATTATGGGTCAATATTAAGGTCTGATATTGCGCCTTGCGCTAGTTAACCATTGAAAGATGTCTTTGAATTTTTAAAGCATTTTAGAACGCTTATTTCTTCATTTTAAGCTTCTCAGAACACTCTATTTCGCATAAGCATACATAGTAAAATTTAGGGTCACGCTGTGTACCCCCTAAATGACCTATAAATATTTCCTGTGGTAGGGTACACTATTACCCTGTAATATAATAAGTGGTCCAATTTAAAAATTATAGGTCAATATTAAGGTCCGATACCGTGCCGTTAGTTAGCATAGAAAAATGTCTTTGAATTTTTAAAGCATTTTAGAACGCTTATTTCCTCATTTTAAGCTTCTCAGAACACTTTATTTCGCATAGGCATACATAGTAAACTTTAGGGTCACTCTGCGTACCCCCTAATTGATCTATAATTATTTCCTGTGGTAGGGTACACTATTACCCTGTAATATAATACGTTTTCCAATTTAAAAATTATAGGTCAATATTAAGTTCCGATACCGTGCCGTTAGTTAACATTGAAAAATGTCTTCGTATTTCCTTGTTTTAATGCACTATTTAAAATACACATAGTGTACCCCCTAATTGACCTATAATTATTTCCTGTGGTAGGGTACACTATTACCCTGTAATACAATACCTGGTTCAATTTAAATATTATGGGTCAATATTAAGGTTTGATATTGCGCCTTGCGTTAGTTAACCATTGAAAGATGTCTTTGAATTTTTAAAGCATTTTAGAACGCTTATTTCTTCATTTTAAGCTTCTCAGGACACTTTATTTCGCATAGGCATACATAGTAAACTTTAGGGTCACGCTGTGTACCCCCTAATTGACCTATAATTATTTACTGTGGTAGGGTACACTATTACCCTGTAATATAATAGGTGGTCCAATTTAAAAATTATAGGTCAATATTAAGGTCCGATACCGTGCCGTTAGTTAGCATAGAAAAATGTCTTTGAATTTTAAAAGCATTTTAGAACGCTTATTTCCTCATTTTAAGCTTCTCAGAACACTTTATTTCGCATAGGCATACATAGTAAACTTTAGGGTCACACTGTGTACCCCCTAATTGACCTATAATTATTTCCTGTGGTAGGGTACACTATTACCCTGTAATATAATACGTGGTCCAATTTAAAAATTATGGGTCAATATTAAGGTCCGATACCGTGCCGTTAGTTAACATAGAAAAGTGTCTTCGTATTTCCTTGTTTTATTGCACAATTTAAAATATACATAGTGTACCCCCTAATTGACCTATAATTATTTCCTGTGGTAGGGTACACTATTACCCTGTAATATAATACCTGGTCCAATTTAAATATTATGGGTCAATATTAAGGTCTGATATTGCGCCTTGCGCTAGTTAACCATTGAAAGATGTCTTTGAATTTTTAAAGCATTTTAGAACGCTTATTTCTTCATTTTAAGCTTCTCAGACCACTCTATTTCGCATAAGCATACATAGTAAAATTTAGGGTCACGCTGTGTACCCCCTAAATGACCTATAAATATTTCCTGTGGTAGGGTACACTATTACCCTGTAATATAATACGTGGTCCAATTTAAAAATTATAGGTCAATATTAAGGTCCGATACCGTGCCGTTAGTTAGCATAGAAAAATGTCTTTGAATTTTTAAAGCATTTTAGAACGCTTATTTCCTCATTTTAAGCTTCTCAGAACACTTTATTTCGCATAGGTATACATAGTAAACTTTAGGGTCACTCTGCGTACCCCCTAATTGACCTATAATTATTTCCTGTGGTAGGGTACACTATAACCCTGTAATATAATACGTGGTCCAATTTAAAATATATAGGTCAATATTAAGGTCCGATACCGTGCCGTTAGTTAACATAGAAAAGTGTCTTCGTATTTCCTTGTTTTAATGCACTATTTAAAATATACATAGTGTACCCCCTAATTGACCTATAATTATTTCCTGTGGTAGGGTACACTATTACCCTGTAATATAATACCTGGTCCAATTTAAATATTATGGGTCAATATTAAGGTCTGATATTGCGCCTTGCGTTAGTTAACCATTGAAAGATGTCTTTGAATTTTTAAAGCATTTTAGAACGCTTATTTCTTCATTTTAAGCATCTCAGAACACTCTATTTCGCATAGGCATACATAGTAAAATTTAGGGTCACGCTGTGTACCCCCTAAATGACCTATAATTATTTCCTGTGGTAGGGTACATTATTACCCTGTAATATAATAGGTGGTCCAATTTAAAAATTATAGGTCAATATTAAGGTCCGATACCGTGCCGTTAGTTAGCATAGAAAAATGTCTTTGAATTTAAAAGCATTTTAGAACGCTTATTTCCTCATTTTAAGCTTCTCAGAACACTTTATTTCGCATAGGCATACATAGTAAACTTTAGGGTCACACTGTGTACCCCCTAATTGACCTATAATTATTTCCTGTGGTAGGGTACACTATTACCCTGTAATATAATACGTGGTCCAATTTAAAAATTATGGGTCAATATTAAGGTCCGATACCGTGCCGTTAGTTAACATAGAAAAGTGTCTTCGTATTTCCTTGTTTTAATGCACAATTTAAAATATACATAGTGTATCCCCTAATTGACCTATAATTATTTCCTGTGGTAGGGTACACTATTACCCTGTAATATAATACCTGGTCCAATTTAAATATTATGGGTCAATATTAAGGTCTGATATTGCGCCTTGCGCTAGTTAACCATTGAAAGATGTCTTTGAATTTTTAAAGCATTTTTGAACGCTTATTTCTTCATTTTAAGCATCTCAGAACACTCTATTTCGCATAGGCATACATAGTAAAATTTAGGGTCACACTGTGTACCCCCTAAATGACCTATAATTATTTCCTGTGGTAGGGTACATTATTACCCTGTAATATAATACGTGGTCCAATTTAAAAATTATAGGTCAATATTAAGGTCCGATACCGTGCCGTTAGTTAACATAGAAAAATGTCTTTGAATTTTTAAAGCATTTTAGAACGCTTATTTCCTCATTTTAAGCTTCTCAGAACACTTTATTTCGCATAGGCATACATAGTAAAATTTAGGGTCACGCTGTGTACCCCCTAAATGACCTATAATTAATTCCTGTGGTAGGGTACACTATTACCCTGTAATATAACACGTGGTCCAATGTAAAAATTATAGGTCAATATTAAGTTCCGATACCGTGCCGTTAGTTAACATTGAAAAATGTCTTCGTATTTCCTTGTTTTAATGCACTATTTAAAATATACATAGTGTACCCCCTAATTGACCTATAATTATTTCCTGTGGTAGGGTACACTATTACCCTGTAATACAATACCTTGTTCAATTTAAATATTATGGGTCAATATTAAGGTTTGATATTGCGCCTTGCGTTAGTTAACCATTGAAAGATGTCTTTGAATTTTTAAAGCATTTTAGAACGCTTATTTCTTCATTTTAAGCTTCTCAGAACACTTTATTTCGCATAGGCATACATAGTAAACTTTAGGGTCACGCTGTGTACCCCCTAATTGACCTATAATTATTTCCTGTGGTAGGGTACACTATTACCCTGTAATATAATAGGTGGTCCAATTTAAAAATTATAGGTCAATATTAAGGTCCGATACCGTGCCGTTAGTTAGCATAGAAAAATGTCTTTGAATTTTAAAAGCATTTTAGAACGCTTATTTCCTCATTTTAAGCTTCTCAGAACACTTTATTTCGCATAGGCATACATAGTAAACTTTAGGGTCACACTGTGTACCCCCTAATTGACCTATAATTATTTCCTGTGGTAGGGTACACTATTACCCTGTAATATAATACGTGGTCCAATTTAAAAATTATGGGTCAATATTAAGGTCCGATACCGTGCCGTTAGTTAACATAGAAAAGTGTCTTCGTATTTCCTTGTTTTAATGCACAATTTAAAATATACATAGTGTACCCCCTAATTGACCTATAATTATTTCCTGTGGTAGAGTACACTATTACCCTGTAATATAATACCTGGTCCAATTTAAATATTATGGGTCAATATTAAGGTCTGATATTGCGCCTTGCGCTAGTTAACCATTGAAAGATGTCTTTGAATTTTTAAAGCATTTTAGAACGCTTATTTCTTCATTTTAAGCTTCTCAGAACACTCTGTTTCGCATAAGCATACATAGTAAAATTTAGGGTCACGCTGTGTACCCCCTAAATGACCTATAATTAATTCCTGTGGTAGGGTACACTATTACCCTGTAATATAATACGTGGTCCAATGTAAAAATTATAGGTCAATATTAAGTTCCGATACCGTGCCGTTAGTTAACATTGAAAAATGTCTTCGTATTTCCTTGTTTTAATGCACTATTTAAAATATACATAGTGTACCCCCTAATTGACCTATAATTATTTCCTGTGGTAGGGTACACTATTACCCTGTAATACAATACCTTGTTCAATTTAAATATTATGGGTCAATATTAAGGTTTGATATTGCGCCTTGCGTTAGTTAACCATTGAAAGATGTCTTTGAATTTTTAAAGCATTTTAGAACGCTTATTTCTTCATTTTAAGCTTCTCAGAACACTTTATTTCGCATAGGCATACATAGTAAACTTTAGGGTCACGCTGTGTACCCTCTAATTGACCTATAATTATTTCCTGTGGTAGGGTACACTATTACCCTGTAATATAATAGGTGGTCCAATTTAAAAATTATAGGTCAATATTAAGGTCCGATACCGTGCCGTTAGTTAGCATAGAAAAATGTCTTTGAATTTTAAAAGCATTTTAGAACGCTTATTTCCTCATTTTAAGCTTCTCAGAACACTTTATTTCGCATAGGCATACATAGTAAACTTTAGGGTCACACTGTGTACCCCCTAATTGACCTATAATTATTTCCTGTGGTAGGGTACACTATTACCCTGTAATATAATACGTGGTCCAATTTAAAAATTATGGGTCAATATTAAGGTCCGATACCGTGCCGTTAGTTAACATAGAAAAGTGTCTTCGTATTTCCTTGTTTTAATGCACAATTTAAAATATACATAGTGTACCCCCTAATTGACCTATAATTATTTCCTGTGGTAGGGTACACTATTACCCTGTAATATAATACCTGGTGCAATTTAAATATTATGGGTCAATATTAAGGTCTGATATTGCGCCTTGGGCTAGTTAACCATTGAAAGATGTCTTTGAATTTTTAAAGCATTTTTGAACGCTTATTTCTTCATTTTAAGCATCTCAGAACACTCTATTTCGCATAGGCATACATAGTAAAATTTAGGGTCACACTGTGTACCCCCTAAATGACCTATAATTATTTCCTGTGGTAGGGTACATTATTACCCTGTAATATAATACGTGGTCCAATTTAAAAATTATAGGTCAATATTAAGGTCCGATACCGTGCCGTTAGTTAACATAGAAAAATGTCTTTGAATTTTTAAAGCATTTTAGAACGCTTATTTCCTCATTTTAAGCTTCTCAGAACAATTTATTTCGCATAGGCATACATAGTAAAATTTAGGGTCACGCTGTGTACCCCCTAAATGACCTATAATTAATTCCTGTGGTAGGGTACACTATTACCCTGTAATATAATACGTGGTCCAATGTAAAAATTATAGGTCAATATTAAGTTCCGATACCGTGCCGTTAGTTAACATTGAAAAATGTCTTCGTATTTCCTTGTTTTAATGCACTATTTAAAATATACATAGTGTACCCCCTAATTGACCTATAATTATTTCCTGTGGTAGGGTACACTATTACCCTGTAATACAATACCTTGTTCAATTTAAATATTATGGGTCAATATTAAGGTTTGATATTGCGCCTTGCGTTAGTTAACCATTGAAAGATGTCTTTGAATTTTTAAAGCATTTTAGAACGCTTATTTCTTCATTTTAAGCTTCTCAGAACACTTTATTTCGCATAGGCATACATAGTAAACTTTAGGGTCACGCTGTGTACCCCCTAATTGACCTATAATTATTTCCTGTGGAAGGGTACACTATTACCCTGTAATATAATAGGTGGTCCAATTTAAAAATTATAGGTCAATATTAAGGTCCGATACCGTGCCGTTAGTTAGCATAGAAAAATGTCTTTGAATTTTAAAAGCATTTTAGAACGCTTATTTCCTCATTTTAAGCTTCTCAGAACACTTTATTTCGCATAGGCATACATAGTAAACTTTAGGGTCACACTGTGTACCCCCTAATTGACCTATAATTATTTCCTGTGGTAGGGTACACTATTACCCTGTAATATAATACGTGGTCCAATTTAAAAATTATGGGTCAATATTAAGGTCCGATACCGTGCCGTTAGTTAACATAGAAAAGTGTCTTCGTATTTCCTTGTTTTAATGCACAATTTAAAATATACATAGTGTACCCCCTAATTGACCTATAATTATTTCCTGTGGTAGAGTACACTATTACCCTGTAATATAATACCTGGTCCAATTTAAATATTATGGGTCAATATTAAGGTCTGATATTGCGCCTTGCGTTAGTTAACCATTGAAAGATGTCTTTGAATTTTTAAAGCATTTTAGAACGCTTATTTCTTCATTTTAAGCATCTCAGAACACTCTATTTCGCATAGGCATACATAGTAAAATTTAGGGTCACGCTGTGTACCCCCTAAATGACCTATAATTATTTCCTGTGGTAGGGTACATTATTACCCTGTAATATAATACGTGGTCCAATTTAAAAATTATTGGTCAATATTAAGGTCCGATACCGTGCCGTTAGTTAACATAGAAAAATGTCTTTGAATTTTTAAAGCATTTTAGAACGCTTATTTCCTCATTTTAAGCTTCTCAGAACACTTTATTTCGCATAGGCATACATAGTAAAATTTAGGGTCACGCTGTGTACCCCCTAAATGACCTATAATTAATTCCTGTGGTAGGGTACACTATTACCCTGTAATATAATACGTGGTCCAATGTAAAAATTATAGGTCAATATTAAGTTCCGATACCGTGCCGTTAGTTAACATTGAAAAATGTCTTCGTATTTCCTTGTTTTAATGCACTATTTAAAATATACATAGTGTACCCCCTAATTGACCTATAATTATTTCCTGTGGTAGGGTACACTATTACCCTGTAATACAATACCTTGTTCAATTTAAATATTATGGGTCAATATTAAGGTTTGATATTGCGCCTTGCGTTAGTTAACCATTGAAAGATGTCTTTGAATTTTTAAAGCATTTTAGAACGCTTATTTCTTCATTTTAAGCTTCTCAGAACACTTTATTTCGCATAGGCATACATAGTAAACTTTAGGGTCACGCTGTGTACCCCCTAATTGACCTATAATTATTTCCTGTGGTAGGGTACACTATTACCCTGTAATATAATAGGTGGTCCAATTTAAAAATTATAGGTCAATATTAAGGTCCGATACCGTGCCGTTAGTTAGCATAGAAAAATGTCTTTGAATTTTAAAAGCATTTTAGAACGCTTATTTCCTCATTTTAAGCTTCTCAGAACACTTTATTTCGCATATGCATACATAGTAAACTTTAGGGTCACACTGTGTACCCCCTAATTGACCTATACATATTTCCTGTGGTAGGGTACACTATTACCCTGTAATATAATACGTGGTCCAATTTAAAAAATATGGGTCAATATTAAGGTCCGATACCGTGCCGTTAGTTAACATAGAAAAGTGTCTTCGTATTTCCTTGTTTTAATGCACAATTTAAAATATACATAGTGTACCCCCTAATTGACCTATAATTATTTCCTGTGGTAGGGTACACTATTACCCTGTAATATAATACCTGGTCCAATTTAAATATTATGGGTCAATATTAAGGTCTGATATTGCGCCTTGCGCTAGTTAACCATTGAAAGATGTCTTTGAATTTTTAAAGCATTTTAGAACGCTTATTTCTTCATTTTAAGCTTCTCAGAACACTCTATTTCGCATAAGCATACATAGTAAAATTTAGGGTCACGCTGTGTACCCCCTAAATGACCTATAAATATTTCCTGTGGTAGGGTACACTATTACCCTGTAATATAATACGTGGTCCAATTTAAAAATTATAGGTCAATATTAAGGTCCGATACCGTGCCGTTAGTTAGCATAGAAAAATGTCTTTGAATTTTTAAAGCATTTTAGAACGCTTATTTCCTCATTTTAAGCTTCTCAGAACACTTTATTTCGCATAGGCATACATAGTAAACTTTAGGGTCACTCTGCGTACC
This sequence comes from Parasteatoda tepidariorum, assembly GCF_982258835.1. Taxonomy (NCBI): domain Eukaryota; kingdom Metazoa; phylum Arthropoda; class Arachnida; order Araneae; family Theridiidae; genus Parasteatoda; species Parasteatoda tepidariorum. The sequence continues at coordinate 104,985 of NW_028257418.1, read as the reverse complement.
CCCTAATTGACCTATAATTATTTCCTGTGGTAGGGTACACTATAACCCTGTAATATAATACGTGGTCCAATTTAAAAATTATAGGTCAATATTAAGGTCCGATACCGTGCCGTTAGTTAACATAGAAAAGTGTCTTCGTATTTCCTTGTTTTAATGCACTATTTAAAATATACATAGTGTACCCCCTAATTGACCTATAATTATTTCCTGTGGAAGGGTACACTAATACCCTGTAATATAATACCTGGTCCAATTTAAATGTTATGGGTCAATATTAAGGTCTGATATTGCGCCTTGCGTTAGTTAACCATTGAAAGATGTCTTTGAATTTTTAAAGCATTTTAGAACGCTTATTTCTTCATTTTAAGCTTCTCAGAACATTCTATTTCGCATAGGCATACATAGTAAATTTTAGGGTCATGCTGTGTACCACCTAATTGACCTATAATTATTTCCTGTGGTAAGGTACACTATTACCCTGTAATATAATACGTGGTACAATTTAAAAATTATAGGTCAATATTAAGGTCCGATACCGTGCCGTTAGTTAACATAGAAAAGTGTCTTCGTATTTCCTTGTTTTAATGCACTATTTAAAATATACATAGTGTACCCCTAATTGACCTATAATTATTTCCTGTGGTAGGGTGCACTATTACCCTGTAATATAATACCTGGTCCAATTTAAATATTATGGGTCAATATTAAGGTCTGATATTGCGCCTTGCGCTAGTTAACCATTGAAAGATGTCTTTGAATTTTTAAAGCATTTTAGAACGCTTATTTCTTCATTTTAAGCTTCTCAGAACACTTTATTTCGCATAGGCATACATAGTAAAATTTAGGGTCACGCTGTGTACCCCCTAAATGACCTATAATTATTTCCTGTGGTAGGGCACACTATTACCCTGTAATATAATACGTGGTCCAATTTAAAAATTATAGGTCAATATTAAGGTCCGATACCGTGCCGTTAGTTAACATAGAAAAATGTCTTTGAATTTTTAAAGCATTTTAGAACGCTTATTTCCTCATTTTAAGCTTCTCAGAACACTTTATTTCGCATAGGCATACATAGTAAACTTTAGGGTCACTCTGTGTACCCCCTAATTGACCTATAATTATTTCCTGTGGTAGGGTACACTATAACCCTGTAATATAATACGTGGTCCTGTTTAAAAATTATAGGTCAATATTAAGGTCCGATACCGTGCCGTTAGTTAACATAGAAAAGTGTCTTCGTATTTCCTTGTTTTAATGCACTATTTAAAATATACATAGTGTATCCCCTAATTGACCTATAATTATTTCCTGTGGTAGGGTACACTATTACCCTGTAATATAATACCTGGTCCAATTTAAATATTATGGGTCAATATTAAGGTCTGATATTGCGCCTTGCGTTAGTTAACCATTGAAAGATGTCTTTGAATTTTTAAAGCATTTTTGAACGCTTATTTCTTCATTTTAAGCATCTCAGAACACTCTATTTCGCATAGGCATACATAGTAAAATTTAGGGTCACGCTGTGTACCCCCTAAATGACCTATAATTATTTCCTGTGGTAGGGTGCACTATTTCCCTGTAATATAATACGTGGTCCAATTTAAAAATTATAGGTCAATATTAAGGTCCGATAACGTGCCGTTAGTTAACATAGAAAAATGTCTTTGAATTTTTAAAGCATTTTAGAACGCTTATTTCCTCATTTTAAGCTTCTCAGAACACTTTATTTCGCATAGGCATACATAGTAAACTTTAGGGTCACTCTGTGTACCCCCTAATTGACCTATATTTATTTCCTGTGGTAGGGTACACTATAACCCTGTAATATAATACGTGGTCCAATTTAAAAATTATAGGTCAATATTAAGGTCCGATACCGTGCCGTTAGTTAACATAGAAAAGTGTCTTCGTATTTTCTTGTTTTAATGCACTATTTAAAACATACATAGTGTACCCCCTAATTGACCTATAATTATTTCCTGTTGTAGGGTACACTATTACCCTGTAATATAATACCTGGTCCAATTGAAATATTATGGTTCCATATTAAGGTCTGATATCGCGCCTTGCGTTAGTTAACCATTGAAAGATGTCTTTGAATTTTTAAAGCATTTTAGAACGCTTATTTCTTCATTTTAAGCTTCTCAGAACACTCTATTTCGCATAGGCATACATAGTAAAATTTAGGGTCACACTGTGTACCCCCTAAATGACCTATAATTATTTCCTGTGGTAGGGTACATTATTACCCTGTAATATAATACGTGGTCCAATTTAAAAATTATAGGTCAATATTAAGGTCCGATACCGTGCCGTTAGTTAACATAGAAAAATGTCTTTGAATTTTTAAAGCATTTTAGAACGCTTATTTCCTCATTTTAAGCTTCTCAGAACAATTTATTTCGCATAGGCATACATAGTAAAATTTAGGGTCACGCTGTGTACCCCCTAAATGACCTATAATTAATTCCTGTGGTAGGGTACACTATTACCCTGTAATATAATACGTGGTCCAATGTAAAAATTATAGGTCAATATTAAGTTCCGATACCGTGCCGTTAGTTAACATTGAAAAATGTCTTCGTATTTCCTTGTTTTAATGCACTATTTAAAATATACATAGTGTACCCCCTAATTGACCTATAATTATTTCCTGTGGTAGGGTACACTATTACCCTGTAATACAATACCTTGTTCAATTTAAATATTATGGGTCAATATTAAGGTTTGATATTGCGCCTTGCGTTAGTTAACCATTGAAAGATGTCTTTGAATTTTTAAAGCATTTTAGAACGCTTATTTCTTCATTTTAAGCTTCTCAGAACACTTTATTTCGCATAGGCATACATAGTAAACTTTAGGGTCACGCTGTGTACCCCCTAATTGACCTATAATTATTTCCTGTGGTAGGGTACACTATTACCCTGTAATATAATAGGTGGTCCAATTTAAAAATTATAGGTCAATATTAAGGTCCGATACAGTGCCGTTAGTTAGCATAGAAAAATGTCTTTGAATTTTAAAAGCATTTTAGAACGCTTATTTCCTCATTTTAAGCTTCTCAGAACACTTTATTTCGCATAGGCATACATAGTAAACTTTAGGGTCACACTGTGTACCCCCTAATTGACCTATAATTATTTCCTGTGGTAGGGTACACTATTACCCTGTAATATAATACGTGGTCCAATTTAAAAATTATGGGTCAATATTAAGGTCCGATACCGTGCCGTTAGTTAACATAGAAAAGTGTCTTCGTATTTCCTTGTTTTAATGCACAATTTAAAATATACATAGTGTACCCCCTAATTGACCTATAATTATTTCCTGTGGTAGAGTACACTATTACCCTGTAATATAATACCTGGTCCAATTTAAATATTATGGGTCAATATTAAGGTCTGATATTGCGCCTTGCGTTAGTTAACCATTGAAAGATGTCTTTGAATTTTTAAAGCATTTTAGAACGCTTATTTCTTCATTTTAAGCATCTCAGAACACTCTATTTCGCATAGGCATACATAGTAAAATTTAGGGTCACGCTGTGTACCCCCTAAATGACCTATAATTATTTCCTGTGGTAGGGTACATTATTACCCTGTAATATAATACGTGGTCCAATTTAAAAATTATTGGTCAATATTAAGGTCCGATACCGTGCCGTTAGTTAACATAGAAAAATGTCTTTGAATTTTTAAAGCATTTTAGAACGCTTATTTCCTCATTTTAAGCTTCTCAGAACACTTTATTTCGCATAGGCATACATAGTAAAATTTAGGGTCACGCTGTGTACCCCCTAAATGACCTATAATTAATTCCTGTGGTAGGGTACACTATTACCCTGTAATATAATACGTGGTCCAATGTAAAAATTATAGGTCAATATTAAGTTCCGATACCGTGCCGTTAGTTAACATTGAAAAATGTCTTCGTATTTCCTTGTTTTAATGCACTATTTAAAATATACATAGTGTACCCCCTAATTGACCTATAATTATTTCCTGTGGTAGGGTACACTATTACCCTGTAATACAATACCTTGTTCAATTTAAATATTATGGGTCAATATTAAGGTTTGATATTGCGCCTTGCGTTAGTTAACCATTGAAAGATGTCTTTGAATTTTTAAAGCATTTTAGAACGCTTATTTCTTCATTTTAAGCTTCTCAGAACACTTTATTTCGCATAGGCATACATAGTAAACTTTAGGGTCACGCTGTGTACCCCCTAATTGACCTATAATTATTTCCTGTGGTAGGGTACACTATTTCCCTGTAATATAATAGGTGGTCCAATTTAAAAATTATAGGTCAATATTAAGGTCCGATACCGTGCCGTTAGTTAGCATAGAAAAATGTCTTTGAATTTTAAAAGCATTTTAGAACGCTTATTTCCTCATTTTAAGCTTCTCAGAACACTTTATTTCGCATATGCATACATAGTAAACTTTAGGGTCACACTGTGTACCCCCTAATTGACCTATACATATTTCCTGTGGTAGGGTACACTATTACCCTGTAATATAATACGTGGTCCAATTTAAAAAATATGGGTCAATATTAAGGTCCGATACCGTGCCGTTAGTTAACATAGAAAAGTGTCTTCGTATTTCCTTGTTTTAATGCACAATTTAAAATATACATAGTGTACCCCCTAATTGACCTATAATTATTTCCTGTGGTAGGGTACACTATTACCCTGTAATATAATACCTGGTCCAATTTAAATATTATGGGTCAATATTAAGGTCTGATATTGCGCCTTGCGCTAGTTAACCATTGAAAGATGTCTTTGAATTTTTAAAGCATTTTAGAACGCTTATTTCTTCATTTTAAGCTTCTCAGAACACTCTATTTCGCATAAGCATACATAGTAAAATTTAGGGTCACGCTGTGTACCCCCTAAATGACCTATAAATATTTCCTGTGGTAGGGTACACTATTACCCTGTAATATAATACGTGGTCCAATTTAAAAATTATAGGTCAATATTAAGGTCCGATACCGTGCCGTTAGTTAGCATAGAAAAATGTCTTTGAATTTTTAAAGCATTTTAGAACGCTTATTTCCTCATTTTAAGCTTCTCAGAACACTTTATTTCGCATAGGCATACATAGTAAACTTTAGGGTCACTCTGCGTACCCCCTAATTGACCTATAATTATTTCCTGTGGTAGGGTACACTATAACCCTGTAATATAATACGTGGTCCAATTTAAAAATTATAGGTCAATATTAAGGTCCGATACCGTGCCGTTAGTTAACATAGAAAAGTGTCTTCGTATTTCCTTGTTTTAATGCACTATTTAAAATATACATAGTGTACCCCCTAATTGACCTATAATTATTTCCTGTGGAAGGGTACACTAATACCCTGTAATATAATACCTGGTCCAATTTAAATGTTATGGGTCAATATTAAGGTCTGATATTGCGCCTTGCGTTAGTTAAACATTGAAAGATGTCTTTGAATTTTTAAAGCATTTTAGAACGCTTATTTCTTCATTTTAAGCTTCTCAGAACATTCTATTTCGCATAGGCATACATAGTAAATTTTAGGGTCATGCTGTGTACCACCTAATTGACCTATAATTATTTCCTGTGGTAAGGTACACTATTACCCTGTAATATAATACGTGGTACAATTTAAAAATTATAGGTCAATATTAAGGTCCGATACCGTGCCGTTAGTTAACATAGAAAAGTGTCTTCGTATTTCCTTGTTTTAATGCACTATTTAAAATATACATAGTGTACCCCTAATTGACCTATAATTATTTCCTGTGGTAGGGTGCACTATTACCCTGTAATATAATACCTGGTCCAATTTAAATATTATGGGTCAATATTAAGGTCTGATATTGCGCCTTGCGCTAGTTAACCATTGAAAGATGTCTTTGAATTTTTAAAGCATTTTAGAACGCTTATTTCTTCATTTTAAGCTTCTCAGAACACTTTATTTCGCATAGGCATACATAGTAAAATTTAGGGTCACGCTGTGTACCCCCTAAATGACCTATAATTATTTCCTGTGGTAGGGCACACTATTACCCTGTAATATAATACGTGGTCCAATTTAAAAATTATAGGTCAATATTAAGGTCCGATACCGTGCCGTTAGTTAACATAGAAAAATGTCTTTGAATTTTTAAAGCATTTTAGAACGCTTATTTCCTCATTTTAAGCTTCTCAGAACACTTTATTTCGCATAGGCATACATAGTAAACTTTAGGGTCACTCTGTGTACCCCCTAATTGACCTATAATTATTTCCTGTGGTAGGGTACACTATAACCCTGTAATATAATACGTGGTCCTGTTTAAAAATTATAGGTCAATATTAAGGTCCGATACCGTGCCGTTAGTTAACATAGAAAAGTGTCTTCGTATTTCCTTGTTTTAATGCACTATTTAAAATATACATAGTGTATCCCCTAATTGACCTATAATTATTTCCTGTGGTAGGGTACACTATTACCCTGTAATATAATACCTGGTCCAATTTAAATATTATGGGTCAATATTAAGGTCTGATATTGCGCCTTGCGTTAGTTAACCATTGAAAGATGTCTTTGAATTTTTAAAGCATTTTTGAACGCTTATTTCTTCATTTTAAGCATCTCAGAACACTCTATTTCGCATAGGCATACATAGTAAAATTTAGGGTCACGCTGTGTACCCCCTAAATGACCTATAATTATTTCCTGTGGTAGGGTGCACTATTTCCCTGTAATATAATACGTGGTCCAATTTAAAAATTATAGGTCAATATTAAGGTCCGATAACGTGCCGTTAGTTAACATAGAAAAATGTCTTTGAATTTTTAAAGCATTTTAGAACGCTTATTTCCTCATTTTAAGCTTCTCAGAACACTTTATTTCGCATAGGCATACATAGTAAACTTTAGGGTCACTCTGTGTACCCCCTAATTGACCTATATTTATTTCCTGTGGTAGGGTACACTATAACCCTGTAATATAATACGTGGTCCAATTTAAAAATTATAGGTCAATATTAAGGTCCGATACCGTGCCGTTAGTTAACATAGAAAAGTGTCTTCGTATTTTCTTGTTTTAATGCACTATTTAAAACATACATAGTGTACCCCCTAATTGACCTATAATTATTTCCTGTTGTAGGGTACACTATTACCCTGTAATATAATACCTGGTCCAATTGAAATATTATGGTTCCATATTAAGGTCTGATATCGCGCCTTGCGTTAGTTAACCATTGAAAGATGTCTTTGAATTTTAAAGCATTTTAGAACGCTTATTTCTTCATTTTAAGCTTCTCAGAACACTCTATTTCGCATAGGCATACATAATAAATTTTAGGGTCATGCTGTGTACCACCTAATTGACCTATAATTATTTCCTGTGGTAAGGTACACTATTACCCTGTAATATAATACATGGTACAATTTAAAAATTATAGGTCAATATTAAGGTCCGATACCGTGTCGTTAGTTAACATAGAAAAGTGTCTTCGTATTTCCTTGTTTTAATGCACTATTTAAAATATACATAGTGTACCCCCTAATTGACCTATAATTATTTCCTGTGGTAGGGTGCACTATTACCCTGTAATATAATACGTGGTCCAATTTAAAAATTATAGGTCAATATTAAGGTCCGATACCGTGCCGTTAGTTAACATAGAAAAATATCTTTGAATTTTTAAAGCATTTTAGAACGCTTACTTCCTCATTTTAAGCTTCTCAGAACACTTTATTTCGCATAGGCATACATAGTAAAATTTAGGGTCACGCTGTGTACCCCCTAAATGACCTATAATTAATTCCTGTGGTATGGTACACTATTACCCTGTAATATAATACGTGGTCCAATGTAAAAATTATAGGTCAATATTAAGTTCCGATACCGTGCCGTTAGTTAACATTGAAAAATGTCTTCGTATTTCCTTGTTTTAATGCACTATTTAAAATATACATAGTGTACCCCCTAATTGACCTATAATTATTTCCTGTGGTAGGGTACACTATTACCCTGTAATACAATACCTTGTTCAATTTAAATATTATGGGTCAATATTAAGGTTTGATATTGCGCCTTGCGTTAGTTAACCATTGAAAGATGTCTTTGAATTTTTAAAGCATTTTAGAACGCTTATTTCTTCATTTTAAGCTTCTCAGAACACTTTATTTCGCATAGGCATACATAGTAAATTTTAGGGTCACGCTGTGTACCCCCTAATTGACCTATAATTATTTCCTGTGGTAGGGTACACTATTACCCTGTAATATAATAGGTGGTCCAATTTAAAAATTATAGGTCAATATTAAGGTCCGATACCGTGCCGTTAGTTAGCATAGAAAAATGTCTTTGAATTTTAAAAGCATTTTAGAACGCTTATTTCCTCATTTTAAGCTTCTCAGAACACTTTATTTCGCATAGGCATACATAGTAAACTTTAGGGTCACACTGTGTACCCCCTAATTGACCTATAATTATTTCCTGTGGTAGGGTACACTATTACCCTGTAATATAATACGTGGTCCAATTTAAAAATTATAGGTCAATATTAAGGTCCGATACCGTGCGGTTAGTTAACATAGAAAAGTGTCTTCGTATTTCCTTGTTTTAATGCACTATTTAAAATATACATAGTGTATCCCCTAATTGACCTATAATTATTTCCTGTGGTAGGGTACACTATTACCCTGTAATATAATACCTGGTCCAATTTAAATATTATGGGTCAATATTAAGGTCTGATATTGCGCCTTGCGTTAGTTAACCATTGAAAGATGTCTTTGAATTTTTAAAGCATTTTTGAACGCTTATTTCTTCATTTTAAGCATCTCAGAACACTCTATTTCGCATAGGCATACATAGTAAAATTTAGGGTCACGCTGTGTACCCCCTAAATGACCTATAATTATTTCCTGTGGTAGGGTACACTATTTCCCTGTAATATAATACGTGGTCCAATTTAAAAATTACAGGTCAATATTAAGGTCCGATACCGTGCCGTTAGTTAACATAGAAAAATGTCTTTGAATTTTTAAAGCATTTTAGAACGCTTATTTCCTCATTTTAAGCTTCTCAGAACACTTTATTTCGCATAGGCATACATAGTAAACTTTAGGGTCACTCTGTGTACCCCCTAATTGACCTATAATTATTTCCTGTGGTAGGGTACACTATAACCCTGTAATATAATACGTGGTCCAATTTAAAAATTATAGGTCAATATTAAGGTCCGATACCGTGCCGTTAGTTAACATAGAAAAGTGTCTTCGTATTTTCTTGTTTTAATGCACTATTTAAAACATACATAGTGTACCCCCTAATTGACCTATAATTATTTCCTGTTGTAGGGTACACTATTACCCTGTAATATAATACCTGGTCCAATTGAAATATTATGGTTCCATATTAAGGTCTGATATCGCGCCTTGCGTTAGTTAACCATTGAAAGATGTCTTTGAATTTTTAAAGCATTTTAGAACGCTTATTTCTTCATTTTAAGCTTCTCAGAACACTCTATTTCGCATAGGCATACATAGTAAGTTTTAGGGTCATGCTGTGTACCACCTAATTGACCTATAATTATTTCCTGTGGTAAGGTACACTATTACCCTGTAATATAATACGTGGTACAATTTAAAAATTATAGGTCAATATTAAGGTCCGATACCGTGCCGTTAGTTAACATAGAAAAGTGTCTTCGTATTTCCTTGTTTTAATGCACTATTTAAAATATACATAGTGTACCCCCTAATTGACCTATAATTATTTCCTGTGGTAGGGTGCACTATTACCCTGTAATATAATACCTGGTCCAATTTAAATATTATGGGTCAATATTAAGGTCTGATATTGCGCCTTGCGCTAGTTAACCATTGAAAGATGTCTTTGAATTTTTAAAGCATTTTAGAACCCTTATTTCTTCATTTTAAGCTTCTCAGAACACTTTATTTCGCATAGGCATACATAGTAAAATTTAGGGTCACGCTGTGTACCCCCTAAATGACCTATAATTATTTCCTGTGGTAGGGCACACTATTACCCTGTAATATAATACGTGGTCCAATTTAAAAATTATAGGTCAATATTAAGGTCCGATACCGTGCCGTTAGTTAGCATAGAAAAATGTCTTTGAATTTTTAAAGCATTTTAGAACGCTTATTTCCTCATTTTAAGCTTCTCAGAACACTTCATTTCGCATAGGCATACATAGAAAACTTTAGGGTCACTCTGCGTACCCCCTAATTGACCTATAATTATTTCCTGTGGTAGGGTACACTATAACCCTGTAATATAATACGTGGTCCAATTTAAAAATTATAGGTCAATATTAAGGTCCGATACCGTGCCGTTAGTTAACATAGAAAAGTGTCTTCGTATTTTCTTGTTTTAATGCACTATTTAAAACATACATAGTGTACCCCCTAATTGACCTATAATTATTTCCTGTTGTAGGGTACACTATTACCCTGTAATATAATACCTGGTCCAATTGAAATATTATGGTTCCATATTAAGGTCTGATATCGCGCCTTGCGTTAGTTAACCATTGAAAGATGTCTTTGAATTTTTAAAGCATTTTAGAACGCTTATTTCTTCATTTTAAGCTTCTCAGAACACTCTATTTCGCATAGGCATACATAGTAAATTTTAGGGTCATGCTGTGTACCACCTAATTGACCTATAATTATTTCCTGTGGTAAGGTACACTATTACCCTGTAATATAATACGTGGTACAATTAAAAAATTATAGGTCAATATTAAGGTCCGATACCGTGCCGTTAGTTAACATAGAAAAGTGTCTTCGTATTTCCTTGTTTTAATGCACTATTTAAAATATACATAGTGTACCCCCTAATTGACCTATAATTATTTCCTGTGGTAGGGTGCACTATTACCCTGTAATATAATACCTGGGCCAATTTAAATATTATGGGTCAATATTAAGGTCTGATATTGCGCCTTGCGCTAGTTAACCATTGAAAGATGTCTTTGAATTTTTAAAGCATTTTAGAACGCTTATTTCTTCATTTTAAGCTTCTCAGAACACTTTATTTCGCATAGGCATACATAGTAAAATTTAGGGTCACGCTGTGTACCCCCTAAATGACCTATAATTATTTCCTGTGGTAGGGCACACTATTACCCTGTAATATAATACGTGGTCTAATTTAAAAATTATAGGTCAATATTAAGATCCGATACCGTGCCGTTAGTTAACATAGAAAAATGTCTTTGAATTTTTAAAGCATTTTAGAACGCTTATTTCCTCATTTTAAGCTTCTCAGAACACTTTATTTCGCATAGGCATACATAGTAAACTTTAGGGTCACTCTGTGTACCCCCTAATTGACCTATAATTATTTCCTGTGGTAGGGTACACTATAACCCTGTAATATAATACGTGGTCCAATTTAAAAATTATAGGTCAATATTAAGGTCCGATACCGTGCCGTTAGTTAACATAGAAAAGTGTCTTCGTATTTCCTTGTTTTAATGCACTATTTAAAATATACATAGTGTACCCCCTAATTGACCTATAATTATTTCCTGTGGAAGGGTACACTAATACCCTGTAATATAATACCTGGTCCAATTTAAATGTTATGGGTCAATATTAAGGTCTGATATTGCGCCTTGCGTTAGTTAACCATTGAAAGATGTCTTTGAATTTTTAAAGCATTTTAGAACGCTTATTTCTTCATTTTAAGCTTCTCAGAACATTCTATTTCGCATAGGCATACATAGTAAATTTTAGGGTCATGCTGTGTACCACCTAATTGACCTATAATTATTTCCTGTGGTAAGGTACACTATTACCCTGTAATATAATACGTGGTACAATTTAAAAATTATAGGTCAATATTAAGGTCCGATACCGTGCCGTTAGTTAACATAGAAAAGTGTCTTCGTATTTCCTTGTTTTAATGCACTATTTAAAATATACATAGTGTACCCCTAATTGACCTATAATTATTTCCTGTGGTAGGGTGCACTATTACCCTGTAATATAATACCTGGTCCAATTTAAATATTATGGGTCAATATTAAGGTCTGATATTGCGCCTTGCGCTAGTTAACCATTGAAAGTTGTCTTTGAATTTTTAAAGCATTTTAGAACGCTTATTTCTTCATTTTAAGCTTCTCAGAACACTTTATTTCGCATAGGCATACATAGTAAAATTTAGGGTCACGCTGTGTACCCCCTAAATGACCAATAATTATTTCCTGTGGTAGGGCACACTATTACCCTGTAATATAATACGTGGTCCAATTTAAAAATTATAGGTCAATATTAAGGTCCGATACCGTGCCGTTAGTTAACATAGAAAAATGTCTTTGAATTTTTAAAGCATTTTAGAACGCTTATTTCCTCATTTTAAGCTTCTCAGAACACTTTATTTCGCATAGGCATACATAGTAAACTTTAGGGTCACTCTGTGTACCCCCTAATTGACCTATAATTATTTCCTGTGGTAGGGTACACTATAACCCTGTAATATAATACGTGGTCCAGTTTAAAAATTATAGGTCAATATTAAGGTCCGATACCGTGCCGTTAGTTAACATAGAAAAGTGTCTTCGTATTTCCTTGTTTTAATGCACTATTTAAAATATACATAGTGTATCCCCTAATTGACCTATAATTATTTCCTGTGGTAGGGTACACTATTACCCTGTAATATAATACCTGGTCCAATTGAAATATTATGGGTCAATATTAAGGTCTGATATTGCGCCTTGCGTTAGTTAACCATTGAAAGAGGTCTTTGAATTTTTAAAGCATTTTAGAACGCTTATTTCTTCATTTTAAGCTTCTCAGAACACTCTATTTCGCATAGGCATACATAGTAAATTTCAGGGTCATGCTGTGTACCACCTAATTGACCTATAATTATTTCCTGTGGTAAGGTACACTATTACCCTGTAATATAATACGTGGTACAATTTAAAAATTATAGGTCAATATTAAGGTCCGATACCGTGCCGTTAGTTAACATAGAAAAGTGTCTTCGTATTTCCTTGTTTTAATGCACTATTTAAAATATACATAGTGTACCCCCTAATTGACCTATAATTATTTCCTGTGGTAGGGTGCACTATTACCCTGTAATATAATACCTGGTCCAATTTAAATATTATGGGTCAATATTAAGGTCTGATATTGCGCCTTGCGCTAGTTAACCATTGATAGATGTCTTTGAATTTTTAAAGCATTTTAGAACGCTTATTTCTTCATTTTAAGCTTCTCAGAACACTTTATTTCGCATAGGCATACATAGTAAAATTTAGGGTCTCGCTGTGTACCCCCTAAATGACCTATAATTATTTCCTGTGGTAGGGTACATTATTACCCTGTAATATAATACGTGGTCCAATTTAAAAATTATAGGTCAATATTAAGGTCCGATACCGTGCCGTTAGTTAACATAGAAAAATGTCTTTGAATTTTTAAAGCATTTTAGAACGCTTATTTCCTCATTTTAAGCTTATCAGAACACTTTATTTCGCATAGGCATACATAGTAAAATTTAGGGTCACGCTGTGTACCCCCTAAATGACCTATAATTAATTCCTGTGGTAGGGTACACCATTACCCTGTAATATAATACGTGGTCCAATGTAAAAATTATAGGTCAATATTAAGTTCCGATACCGTGCCGTTAGTTAACATTGAAAAATGTCTTCGTATTTCCTTGTTTTAATGCACTATTTAAAATATACATAGTGTACCCCCTAATTGACCTATAATTATTTCCTGTGGTAGGGTACACTATTACCCTGTAATACAATACCTTGTTCAATTTAAATATTATGGGTCAATATTAAGGTTTGATATTGCGCCTTGCGTTAGTTAACCATTGAAAGATGTCTTTGAATTTTTAAAGCATTTTAGAACGCTTATTTCTTCATTTTAAGCTTCTCAGAACACTTTATTTCGCATAGGCATACATAGTAAACTTTAGGGTCACGCTGTGTACCCCCTAATTGACCTATAATTATTTCCTGTGGTAGGGTACACTATTACCCTGTAATATAATAGGTGGTCCAATTTAAAAATTATAGGTCAATATTAAGGTCCGATACCGTGCCGTTAGTTAGCATAGAAAAATGTCTTTGAATTTTAAAAGCATTTTAGAACGCTTATTTCCTCATTTTAAGCTTCTCAGAACACTTTATTTCGCATAGGCATACATAGTAAACTTTAGGGTCACACTGTGTACCCCCTAATTGACCTATAAATATTTCCTGTGGTAGGGTACACTATTACCCTGTAATATAATACGTGGTCCAATTTAAAAATTATGGGTCAATATTAAGGTCCGATACCGTGCCGTTAGTTAACATAGAAAAGTGTCTTCGTATTTCCTTGTTTTAATGCACAATTTAAAATATACATAGTGTACCCCCTAATTGACCTATAATTATTTCCTGTGGTAGGGTACACTATTACCCTGTAATATAATACCTGGTCCAATTTAAATATTATGGGTCAATATTAAGGTCTGATATTGCGCCTTGCGCTTGTTAACCATTGAAAGATGTCTTTGAATTTTTAAAGCATTTTAGAACGCTTATTTCTTCATTTTAAGCTTCTCAGAACACTCTATTTCGCATAAGCATACATAGTAAAATTTAGGGTCACGCTGTGTACCCCCTAAATGACCTATAAATATTTCCTGTGGTAGGGTACACTATTACCCTGTAATATAATACGTGGTCCAATTTAAAAATTATAGGTCAATATTAAGGTCCGATACCGTGCCGTTAGTTAGCATAGAAAAATGTCTTTGAATTTTTAAAGCATTTTAGAACGCTTATTTCCTCATTTTAAGCTTCTCAGAACACTTTATTTCGCATAGGCATACATAGTAAACTTTAGGGTCACTCTGCGTACCCCCTAATTGACCTATAATTATTTCCTGTGGTAGGGTACACTATAACCCTGTAATATAATACGTGGTCCAATTTAAAAATTATAGGTCAATATTAAGGTCCGATACCGTGCCGTTAGTTAACATAGAAAAGTGTCTTCGTATTTCCTTGTTTTAATGCACTATTTAAAATATACATAGTGTACCCCCTAATTGACCTATAATTATTTCCTGTGGAAGGGTACACTAATACCCTGTAATATAATACCTGGTCCAATTTAAATGTTATGGGTCAATATTAAGGTCTGATATTGCGCCTTGCGTTAGTTAACCATTCAAAGATGTCTTTGAATTTTTAAAGCATTTTAGAACGCTTATTTCTTCATTTTAAGCTTCTCAGAACACTCTATTTCGCATAGGCATACATAGTAAATTTTAGGGTCATGCTGTGTACCACCTAATTGACCTATAACTATTTCCTGTGGTAAGGTACACTATTACCCTGTAATATAATACGTGGTACAATTTAAAAATTATAGGTCAATATTAAGGTCCGATACCGTGCCGTTAGTTAACATAGAAAAGTGTCTTCGTATTTCCTTGTTTTAATGCACTATTTAAAATATACATAGTGTACCCCTAATTGACCTATAATTATTTCCTGTGGTAGGGTGCACTATTACCCTGTAATATAATACCTGGTCCAATTTAAATATTATGGGTCAATATTAAGGTCTGATATTGCGCCTTGCGCTTGTTAACCATTGAAAGATGTCTTTGAATTTTTAAAGCATTTTAGAACGCTTATTTCTTCATTTTAAGCTTCTCAGAACACTCTATTTCGCATAAGCATACATAGTAAAATTTAGGGTCACGCTGTGTACCCCCTAAATGACCTATAAATATTTCCTGTGGTAGGGTACACTATTACCCTGTAATATAATACGTGGTCCAATTTAAAAATTATAGGTCAATATTAAGGTCCGATACCGTGCCGTTAGTTAACATAGAAAAATGTCTTTGAATTTTTAAAGCATTTTAGAACGCTTATTTCCTCATTTTAAGCTTCTCAGAACACTTTATTTCGCATAGGCATACATAGTAAACTTTAGGGTCACTCTGTGTACCCCCTAATTGACCTATAATTATTTCCTGTGGTAGGGTACACTATAACCCTGTAATATAATACGTGGTCCAGTTTAAAAATTATAGGTCAATATTAAGGTCCGATACCGTGCCGTTAGTTAACATAGAAAAGTGTCTTCGTATTTCCTTGTTTTAATGCACTATTTAAAATATACATAGTGTATCCCCTAATTGACCTATAATTATTTCCTGTGGTAGGGTACACTATTACCCTGTAATATAATACCTGGTCCAATTTAAATATTATGGGTCAATATTAAGGTCTGATATTGCGCCTTGCGTTAGTTAACCATTGAAAGATGTCTTTGAATTTTTAAAGCATTTTTGAACGCTTATTTCTTCATTTTAAGCATCTCAGAACACTCTATTTCGCATAGGCATACATAGTAAAATTTAGGGTCACGCTGTGTACCCCCTAAATGACCTATAATTATTTCCTGTGGTAGGGTACACTATTTCCCTGTAATATAATACGTGGTCCAATTTAAAAATTATAGGTCAATATTAAGGTCCGATACCGTGCCGTTAGTTAGCATAGAAAAATGTCTTTGAATTTTAAAAGCATTTTAGAACGCTTATTTCCTCATTTTAAGCTTCTCAGAACACTTTATTTCGCATAGGCATACATAGTAAACTTTAGGGTCACACTGTGTACCCCCTAATTGACCTATAATTATTTCCTGTGGTAGGGTACACTATTACCCTGTAATATAATACGTGGTCCAATTTAAAAATTATGGGTCAATATTAAGGTCCGATACCGTGCCGTTAGTTAACATAGAAAAGTGTCTTCGTATTTCCTTGTTTTAATGCACAATTTAAAATATACATAGTGTACCCCCTAATTGACCTATAATTATTTCCTGTGGTAGGGTACACTATTACCCTGTAATATAATACCTGGTCCAATTTAAATATTATGGGTCAATATTAAGGTCTGATATTGCGCCTTGCGCTTGTTAACCATTGAAAGATGTCTTTGAATATTTAAAGCATTTTAGAACGCTTATTTCTTCATTTTAAGCTTCTCAGAACACTCTATTTCGCATAAGCATACATAGTAAAATTTAGGGTCACGCTGTGTACCCCCTAAATGACCTATAAATATTTCCTGTGGTAGGGTACACTATTACCCTGTAATATAATACGTGGTCCAATTTAAAAATTATAGGTCAATATTAAGGTCCGATACCGTGCCGTTAGTTAGCATAGAAAAATGTCTTTGAATTTTTAAAGCATTTTAGAACGCTTATTTCCTCATTTTAAGCTTCTCAGAACACTTTATTTCGCATAGGCATACATAGTAAACTTTAGGGTCACTCTGCGTACCCCCTAATTGACCTATAATTATTTCCTGTGGTAGGGTACACTATAACCCTGTAATATAATACGCGGTCCTATTTAAAAATTATAGGTCAATATTAAGGTCCGATACCGTGCCGTTAGTTAACATAGAAAAGTGTCTTCGTATTTCCTTGTTTTAATGCACTATTTAAAATATACATAGTGTACCCCCTAATTGACCTATAATTATTTCCTGTGGAAGGGTACACTAATACCCTGTAATATAATACCTGGTCCAATTTAAATGTTATGGGTCAATATTAAGGTCTGATATTGCGCCTTGCGTTAGTTAACCATTCAAAGATGTCTTTGAATTTTTAAAGCATTTTAGAACGCTTATTTCTTCATTTTAAGCTTCTCAGAACACTCTATTTCGCATAGGCATACATAGTAAATTTTAGGGTCATGCTGTGTACCACCTAATTGACCTATAACTATTTCCTGTGGTAAGGTACACTATTACCCTGTAATATAATACGTGGTACAATTTAAAAATTATAGGTCAATATTAAGGTCCGATACCGTGCCGTTAGTTAACATAGAAAAGTGTCTTCGTATTTCCTTGTTTTAATGCACTATTTAAAATATACATAGTGTACCCCTAATTGACCTATAATTATTTCCTGTGGTAGGGTGCACTATTACCCTGTAATATAATACCTGGTCCAATTTAAATATTATGGGTCAATATTAAGGTCTGATATTGCGCCTTGCGCTAGTTAACCATTGAAAGATGTCTTTGAATTTTTAAAGCATTTTAGAACGCTTATTTCTTCATTTTAAGCTTCTCAGAACACTTTATTTCGCATAGGCATACATAGTAAACTTTAGGGTCACGCTGTGTACCCCCTAATTGACCTATAATTATTTCCTGTGGTAGGGTACACTATTACCCTGTAATATAATAGGTGGTCCAATTTAAAAATTATAGGTCAATATTAAGGTCCGATACCGTGCCGTTAGTTAGCATAGAAAAATGTCTTTGAATTTTAAAAGCATTTTAGAACGCTTATTTCCTCATTTTAAGCTTCTCAGAACACTTTATTTCGCATAGGCATACATAGTAAACTTTAGGGTCACACTGTGTACCCCCTAATTGACCTATAATTATTTCCTGTGGTAGGGTACACTATTACCCTGTAATATAATACGTGGTCCAATTTAAAAATTATGGGTCAATATTAAGGTCCGATACCGTGCCGTTAGTTAACATAGAAAAGTGTCTTCGTATTTCCTTGTTTTAATGCACAATTTAAAATATACATAGTGTACCCCCTAATTGACCTATAATTATTTCCTGTGGTAGGGTACACTATTACCCTGTAATATAATACCTGGTCCAATTTAAATATTATGGGTCAATATTAAGGTCTGATATTGCGCCTTGCGCTTGTTAACCATTGAAAGATGTCTTTGAATTTTTAAAGCATTTTAGAACGCTTATTTCTTCATTTTAAGCTTCTCAGAACACTCTATTTCGCATAAGCATACATAGTAAAATTTAGGGTCACGCTGTGTACCCCCTAAATGACCTATAAATATTTCCTGTGGTAGGGTACACTATTACCCTGTAATATAATACGTGGTCCAATTTAAAAATTATAGGTCAATATTAAGGTCCGATACCGTGCCGTTAGTTAGCATAGAAAAATGTCTTTGAATTTTTAAAGCATTTTAGAACGCTTATTTCCTCATTTTAAGCTTCTCAGAACACTTTATTTCGCATAGGCATACATAGTAAACTTTAGGGTCACTCTGCGTACCCCCTAATTGACCTATAATTATTTCCTGTGGTAGGGTACACTATAACCCTGTAATATAATACGTGGTCCAATTTAAAAATTATAGGTCAATATTAAGGTCCGATACCGTGCCGTTAGTTAACATAGAAAAGTGTCTTCGTATTTCCTTGTTTTAATGCACTATTTAAAATATACATAGTGTACCCCCTAATTGACCTATAATTATTTCCTGTGGAAGGGTACACTAATACCCTGTAATATAATACCTGGTCCAATTTAAATGTTATGGGTCAATATTAAGGTCTGATATTGCGCCTTGCGTTAGTTAACCATTCAAAGATGTCTTTGAATTTTTAAAGCATTTTAGAACGCTTATTTCTTCATTTTAAGCTTCTCAGAACACTCTATTTCGCATAGGCATACATAGTAAATTTTAGGGTCATGCTGTGTACCACCTAATTGACCTATAACTATTTCCTGTGGTAAGGTACACTATTACCCTGTAATATAATACGTGGTACAATTTAAAAATTATAGGTCAATATTAAGGTCCGATACCGTGCCGTTAGTTAACATAGAAAAGTGTCTTCGTATTTCCTTGTTTTAATGCACTATTTAAAATATACATAGTGTACCCCTAATTGACCTATAATTATTTCCTGTGGTAGGGTGCACTATTACCCTGTAATATAATACCTGGTCCAATTTAAATATTATGGGTCAATATTAAGGTTTGATATTGCGCCTTGCGCTAGTTAACCATTGAAAGATGTCTTTGAATTTTTAAAGCATTTTAGAACGCTTATTTCTTCATTTTAAGCTTCTCAGAACACTTTATTTCGCATAGGCATACATAGTAAAATTTAGGGTCACGCTGTGTACCCCCTAAATGACCTATAATTATTTCCTGTGGTAGGGCACACTATTACCCTGTAATATAATACGTGGTCCAATTTAAAAATTATAGGTCAATATTAAGGTCCGATACCGTGCCGTTAGTTAACATAGAAAAATGTCTTTGAATTTTTAAAGCATTTTAGAACGCTTATTTCCTCATTTTAAGCTTCTCAGAACACTTTATTTCGCATAG
The DNA here is from genome assembly GCF_982258835.1 of Parasteatoda tepidariorum. NCBI lineage: Eukaryota > Metazoa > Arthropoda > Arachnida > Araneae > Theridiidae > Parasteatoda > Parasteatoda tepidariorum. The sequence goes on along the minus strand of NW_028257418.1, from coordinate 84,790 downwards.
GCATACATAGTAAACTTTAGGGTCACTCTGTGTACCCCCTAATTGACCTATAATTATTTCCTGTGGTAGGGTACACTATAACCCTGTAATATAATACGTGGTCCAGTTTAAAAATTATAGGTCAATATTAAGGTCCGATACCGTGCCGTTAGTTAACATAGAAAAGTGTCTTCGTATTTCCTTGTTTTAATGCACTATTTAAAATATACATAGTGTATCCCCTAATTGACCTATAATTATTTCCTGTGGTAGGGTACACTATTACCCTGTAATATAATACCTGGTCCAATTTAAATATTATGGGTCAATATTAAGGTCTGATATTGCGCCTTGCGTTAGTTAACCATTGAAAGATGTCTTTGAATTTTTAAAGCATTTTTGAACGCTTATTTCTTCATTTTAAGCATCTCAGAACACTCTATTTCGCATAGGCATACATAGTAAAATTTAGGGTCACGCTGTGTACCCCCTAAATGACCTATAATTATTTCCTGTGGTAGGGTACACTATTTCCCTGTAATATAATACGTGGTCCAATTTAAAAATTATAGGTCAATATTAAGGTCCGATACCGTGCCGTTAGTTAACATAGAAAAATGTCTTTGAATTTTTAAAGCATTTTAGAACGCTTATTTCCTCATTTTAAGCTTCTCAGAACACTTTATTTCGCATAGGCATACATAGTAAACTTTAGGGTCACTCTGTGTACCCCCTAATTGACCTATAATTATTTCCTGTGGTAGGGTACACTATAACCCTGTAATATAATACGTGGTCCAATTTAAAAATTATAGGTCAATATTAAGGTCCGATACCGTGCCGTTAGTTAACATAGAAAAGTGTCTTCGTATTTTCTTGTTTTAATGCACTATTTAAAACATACATAGTGTACCCCCTAATTGACCTATAATTATTTCCTGTTGTAGGGTACACTATTACCCTGTAATATAATACCTGGTCCAATTGAAATATTATGGTTCCATATTAAGGTCTGATATCGCGCCTTGCGTTAGTTAACCATTGAAAGATGTCTTTGAATTTTTAAAGCATTTTAGAACGCTTATTTCTTCATTTTAAGCTTCTCAGAACACTCTATTTCGCATAAGCATACATAGTAAAATTTAGGGTCACGCTGTGTACCCCCTAAATGACCTATAAATATTTCCTGTGGTAGGGTACACTATTACCCTGTAATATAATACGTGGTCCAATTTAAAAATTATAGGTCAATATTAAGGTCCGATACCGTGCCGTTAGTTAGCATAGAAAAATGTCTTTGAATTTTTAAAGCATTTTAGAACGCTTATTTCCTCATTTTAAGCTTCTCAGAACACTTTATTTCGCATAGGCATACATAGTAAACTTTAGGGTCACTCTGCGTACCCCCTAATTGACCTATAATTATTTCCTGTGGTAGGGTACACTATAACCCTGTAATATAATACGTGGTCCTATTTAAAAATTATAGGTCAATATTAAGGTCCGATACCGTGCCGTTAGTTAACTTAGAAAAGTGTCTTCGTATTTCCTTGTTTTAATGCACTATTTAAAATATACATAGTGTACCCCCTAATTGACCTATAATTATTTCCTGTGGTAGGGTACACTATTACCCTGTAATATAATACCTGGTCCAATTTAAATATTATGGGTCAATATTAAGGTCTGATATTGCGCCTTGCGTTAGTTAACCATTGAAAGATGTCTTTGAATTTTTAAAGCATTTTTGAACGCTTATTTCTTCATTTTAAGCATCTCAGAACACTCTATTTCGCATAGGCATACATAGTAAAATTTAGGGTCACGCTGTGTACCCCCTAAATGACCTATAATTATTTCCTGTGGTAGGGTACACTATTTCCCTGTAATATAATACGTGGTCCAATTTAAAAATTATAGGTCAATATTAAGGTCCGATACCGTGCCGTTAGTTAACATAGAAAAATGTCTTTGAATTTTTAAAGCATTTTAGAACGCTTATTTCCTCATTTTAAGCTTCTCAGAACACTTTATTTCGCATAGGCATACATAGTAAACTTTAGGGTCACTCTGTGTACCCCCTAATTGACCTATAATTATTTCCTGTGGTAGGGTACACTATAACCCTGTAATATAATACGTGGTCCAATTTAAAAATTATAGGTCAATATTAAGGTCCGATACCGTGCCGTTAGTTAACATAGAAAAGTGTCTTCGTATTTTCTTGTTTTAATGCACTATTTAAAACATACATAGTGTACCCCCTAATTGACCTATAATTATTTCCTGTTGTAGGGTACACTATTACCCTGTAATATAATACCTGGTCCAATTGAAATATTATGGTTCCATATTAAGGTCTGATATCGCGCCTTGCGTTAGTTAACCATTGAAAGATGTCTTTGAATTTTTAAAGCATTTTAGAACGCTTATTTCTTCATTTTAAGCTTCTCAGAACACTCTATTTCGCATAAGCATACATAGTAAAATTTAGGGTCACGCTGTGTACCCCCTAAATGACCTATAAATATTTCCTGTGGTAGGGTACACTATTACCCTGTAATATAATACGTGGTCCAATTTAAAAATTATAGGTCAATATTAAGGTCCGATACCGTGCCGTTAGTTAGCATAGAAAAATGTCTTTGAATTTTTAAAGCATTTTAGAACGCTTATTTCCTCATTTTAAGCTTCTCAGAACACTTTATTTCGCATAGGCATACATAGTAAACTTTAGGGTCACTCTGCGTACCCCCTAATTGACCTATAATTATTTCCTGTGGTAGGGTACACTATAACCCTGTAATATAATACGTGGTCCTATTTAAAAATTATAGGTCAATATTAAGGTCCGATACCGTGCCGTTAGTTAACATAGAAAAGTGTCTTCGTATTTCCTTGTTTTAATGCACTATTTAAAATATACATAGTGTACCCCCTAATTGACCTATAATTATTTCCTGTGGAAGGGTACACTAATACCCTGTAATATAATACCTGGTCCAATTTAAATGTTATGGGTCAATATTAAGGTCTGATATTGCGCCTTGCGTTAGTTAACCATTCAAAGATGTCTTTGAATTTTTAAAGCATTTTAGAACGCTTATTTCTTCATTTTAAGCTTCTCAGAACACTCTATTTCGCATAGGCATACATAGTAAATTTTAGGGTCATGCTGTGTACCACCTAATTGACCTATAACTATTTCCTGTGGTAAGGTACACTATTACCCTGTAATATAATACGTGGTACAATTTAAAAATTATAGGTCAATATTAAGGTCCGATACCGTGCCGTTAGTTAACATAGAAAAGTGTCTTCGTATTTCCTTGTTTTAATGCACTATTTAAAATATACATAGTGTACCCCTAATTGACCTATAATTATTTCCTGTGGTAGGGTGCACTATTACCCTGTAATATAATACCTGGTCCAATTTAAATATTATGGGTCAATATTAAGGTCTGATATTGCGCCTTGCGCTAGTTAACCATTGAAAGATGTCTTTGAATTTTTAAAGCATTTTAGAACGCTTATTTCTTCATTTTAAGCTTCTCAGAACACTTTATTTCGCATAGGCATACATAGTAAACTTTAGGGTCACGCTGTGTACCCCCTAATTGACCTATAATTATTTCCTGTGGTAGGGTACACTATTACCCTGTAATATAATAGGTGGTCCAATTTAAAAATTATAGGTCAATATTAAGGTCCGATACCGTGCCGTTAGTTAGCATAGAAAAATGTCTTTGAATTTTAAAAGCATTTTAGAACGCTTATTTCCTCATTTTAAGCTTCTCAGAACACTTTATTTCGCATAGGCATACATAGTAAACTTTAGGGTCACACTGTGTACCCCCTAATTGACCTATAATTATTTCCTGTGGTAGGGTACACTATTACCCTGTAATATAATACGTGGTCCAATTTAAAAATTATGGGTCAATATTAAGGTCCGATACCGTGCCGTTAGTTAACATAGAAAAGTGTCTTCGTATTTCCTTGTTTTAATGCACAATTTAAAATATACATAGTGTACCCCCTAATTGACCTATAATTATTTCCTGTGGTAGGGTACACTATTACCCTGTAATATAATACCTGGTCCAATTTAAATATTATGGGTCAATATTAAGGTCTGATATTGCGCCTTGCGCTTGTTAACCATTGAAAGATGTCTTTGAATTTTTAAAGCATTTTAGAACGCTTATTTCTTCATTTTAAGCTTCTCAGAACACTCTATTTCGCATAAGCATACATAGTAAAATTTAGGGTCACGCTGTGTACCCCCTAAATGACCTATAAATATTTCCTGTGGTAGGGTACACTATTACCCTGTAATATAATACGTGGTCCAATTTAAAAATTATAGGTCAATATTAAGGTCCGATACCGTGCCGTTAGTTAGCATAGAAAAATGTCTTTGAATTTTTAAAGCATTTTAGAACGCTTATTTCCTCATTTTAAGCTTCTCAGAACACTTTATTTCGCATAGGCATACATAGTAAACTTTAGGGTCACTCTGCGTACCCCCTAATTGACCTATAATTATTTCCTGTGGTAGGGTACACTATAACCCTGTAATATAATACGTGGTCCAATTTAAAAATTATAGGTCAATATTAAGGTCCGATACCGTGCCGTTAGTTAACATAGAAAAGTGTCTTCGTATTTCCTTGTTTTAATGCACTATTTAAAATATACATAGTGTACCCCCTAATTGACCTATAATTATTTCCTGTGGAAGGGTACACTAATACCCTGTAATATAATACCTGGTCCAATTTAAATGTTATGGGTCAATATTAAGGTCTGATATTGCGCCTTGCGTTAGTTAACCATTCAAAGATGTCTTTGAATTTTTAAAGCATTTTAGAACGCTTATTTCTTCATTTTAAGCTTCTCAGAACACTCTATTTCGCATAGGCATACATAGTAAATTTTAGGGTCATGCTGTGTACCACCTAATTGACCTATAACTATTTCCTGTGGTAAGGTACACTATTACCCTGTAATATAATACGTGGTACAATTTAAAAATTATAGGTCAATATTAAGGTCCGATACCGTGCCGTTAGTTAACATAGAAAAGTGTCTTCGTATTTCCTTGTTTTAATGCACTATTTAAAATATACATAGTGTACCCCTAATTGACCTATAATTATTTCCTGTGGTAGGGTGCACTATTACCCTGTAATATAATACCTGGTCCAATTTAAATATTATGGGTCAATATTAAGGTTTGATATTGCGCCTTGCGCTAGTTAACCATTGAAAGATGTCTTTGAATTTTTAAAGCATTTTAGAACGCTTATTTCTTCATTTTAAGCTTCTCAGAACACTTTATTTCGCATAGGCATACATAGTAAAATTTAGGGTCACGCTGTGTACCCCCTAAATGACCTATAATTATTTCCTGTGGTAGGGCACACTATTACCCTGTAATATAATACGTGGTCCAATTTAAAAATTATAGGTCAATATTAAGGTCCGATACCGTGCCGTTAGTTAACATAGAAAAATGTCTTTGAATTTTTAAAGCATTTTAGAACGCTTATTTCCTCATTTTAAGCTTCTCAGAACACTTTATTTCGCATAGGCATACATAGTAAACTTTAGGGTCACTCTGTGTACCCCCTAATTGACCTATAATTATTTCCTGTGGTAGGGTACACTATAACCCTGTAATATAATACGTGGTCCAGTTTAAAAATTATAGGTCAATATTAAGGTCCGATACCGTGCCGTTAGTTAACATAGAAAAGTGTCTTCGTATTTCCTTGTTTTAATGCACTATTTAAAATATACATAGTGTATCCCCTAATTGACCTATAATTATTTCCTGTGGTAGGGTACACTATTACCCTGTAATATAATACCTGGTCCAATTTAAATATTATGGGTCAATATTAAGGTCTGATATTGCGCCTTGCGTTAGTTAACCATTGAAAGATGTCTTTGAATTTTTAAAGCATTTTTGAACGCTTATTTCTTCATTTTAAGCATCTCAGAACACTCTATTTCGCATAGGCATACATAGTAAAATTTAGGGTCATGCTGTGTACCCCCTAAATGACCTATAATTATTTCCTGTGGTAGGGTACACTATTTCCCTGTAATATAATACGTGGTCCAATTTAAAAATTATAGGTCAATATTAAGGTCCGATACCGTGCCGTTAGTTAGCATAGAAAAATGTCTTTGAATTTTTAAAGCATTTTAGAACGCTTATTTCCTCATTTTAAGCTTCTCAGAACACTTTATTTCGCATAGGCATACATAGTAAACTTTAGGGTCACTCTGCGTACCCCCTAATTGACCTATAATTATTTCCTGTGGTAGGGTACACTATAACCCTGTAATATAATACGTGGTCCAATTTAAAAATTATAGGTCAATATTAAGGTCCGATACCGTGCCGTTAGTTAACATAGAAAAGTGTCTTCGTATTTCCTTGTTTTAATGCACTATTTAAAATATACATAGTGTACCCCCTAATTGACCTATAATTATTTCCTGTGGAAGGGTACACTAATACCCTGTAATATAATACCTGGTCCAATTTAAATGTTATGGGTCAATATTAAGGTCTGATATTGCGCCTTGCGTTAGTTAACCATTCAAAGATGTCTTTGAATTTTTAAAGCATTTTAGAACGCTTATTTCTTCATTTTAAGCTTCTCAGAACACTCTATTTCGCATAGGCATACATAGTAAATTTTAGGGTCATGCTGTGTACCACCTAATTGACCTATAACTATTTCCTGTGGTAAGGTACACTATTACCCTGTAATATAATACGTGGTACAATTTAAAAATTATAGGTCAATATTAAGGTCCGATACCGTGCCGTTAGTTAACATAGAAAAGTGTCTTCGTATTTCCTTGTTTTAATGCACTATTTAAAATATACATAGTGTACCCCTAATTGACCTATAATTATTTCCTGTGGTAGGGTGCACTATTACCCTGTAATATAATACCTGGTCCAATTTAAATATTATGGGTCAATATTAAGGTTTGATATTGCGCCTTGCGCTAGTTAACCATTGAAAGATGTCTTTGAATTTTTAAAGCATTTTAGAACGCTTATTTCTTCATTTTAAGCTCAGAACACTTTATTTCGCATAGGCATACATAGTAAAATTTAGGGTCACGCTGTGTACCCCCTAAATGACCTATAATTATTTCCTGTGGTAGGGCACACTATTACCCTGTAATATAATACGTGGTCCAATTTAAAAATTATAGGTCAATATTAAGGTCCGATACCGTGCCGTTAGTTAACATAGAAAAATGTCTTTGAATTTTTAAAGCATTTTAGAACGCTTATTTCCTCATTTTAAGCTTCTCAGAACACTTTATTTCGCATAGGCATACATAGTAAACTTTAGGGTCACTCTGTGTACCCCCTAATTGACCTATAATTATTTCCTGTGGTAGGGTACACTATAACCCTGTAATATAATACGTGGTCCAGTTTAAAAATTATAGGTCAATATTAAGGTCCGATACCGTGCCGTTAGTTAACATAGAAAAGTGTCTTCGTATTTCCTTGTTTTAATGCACTATTTAAAATATACATAGTGTATCCCCTAATTGACCTATAATTATTTCCTGTGGTAGGGTACACTATTACCCTGTAATATAATACCTGGTCCAATTTAAATATTATGGGTCAATATTAAGGTCTGATATTGCGCCTTGCGTTAGTTAACCATTGAAAGATGTCTTTGAATTTTTAAAGCATTTTTGAACGCTTATTTCTTCATTTTAAGCATCTCAGAACACTCTATTTCGCATAGGCATACATAGTAAAATTTAGGGTCATGCTGTGTACCCCCTAAATGACCTATAATTATTTCCTGTGGTAGGGTACACTATTTCCCTGTAATATAATACGTGGTCCAATTTAAAAATTATAGGTCAATATTAAGGTCCGATACCGTGCCGTTAGTTAACATAGAAAAATGTCTTTGAATTTTTAAAGCATTTTAGAACGCTTATTTCCTCATTTTAAGCTTCTCAGAACACTTTATTTCGCATAGGCATACATAGTAAACTTTAGGGTCACTCTGTGTACCCCCTAATTGACCTATAATTATTTCCTGTGGTAGGGTACACTATAACCCTGTAATATAATACGTGGTCCAATTTAAAAATTATAGGTCAATATTAAGGTCCGATACCGTGCCGTTAGTTAACATAGAAAAGTGTCTTCGTATTTTCTTGTTTTAATGCACTATTTAAAACATACATAGTGTACCCCCTAATTGACCTATAATTATTTCCTGTTGTAGGGTACACTATTACCCTGTAATATAATACCTGGTCCAATTGAAATATTATGGTTCCATATTAAGGTCTGATATCGCGCCTTGCGTTAGTTAACCATTGAAAGATGTCTTTGAATTTTTAAAGCATTTTAGAACGCTTATTTCTTCATTTTAAGCTTCTCAGAACACTCTATTTCGCATAGGCATACATAGTAAGTTTTAGGGTCATGCTGTGTACCACCTAATTGACCTATAATTATTTCCTGTGGTAAGGTACACTATTACCCTGTAATATAATACGTGGTACAATTTAAAAATTATAGGTCAATATTAAGGTCCGATACCGTGCCGTTAGTTAACATAGAAAAGTGTCTTCGTATTTCCTTGTTTTAATGCACTATTTAAAATATACATAGTGTACCCCCTAATTGACCTATAATTATTTCCTGTGGTAGGGAGCACTATTACCCTGTAATATAATACCTGGTCCAATTTAAATATTATGGGTCAATATTAAGGTCTGATATTGCGCCTTGCGCTAGTTAACCATTGAAAGATGTCTTTGAATTTTTAAAGCATTTTAGAACGCTTATTTCTTCATTTTAAGCTTCTCAGAACACTTTATTTCGCATAGGCATACATAGTAAAATTTAGGGTCACGCTGAGTACCCCCTAAATGACCTATAATTATTTCCTGTGGTAGGGTACACTATTACCCTGTAATATAATACGTGGTCCAATTTAAAAATTATGGGTCAATATTAAGGTCCGATACCGTGCCGTTAGTTAACATAGAAAAGTGTCTTCGTATTTCCTTGTTTTAATGCACAATTTAAAATATACATAGTGTACCCCCTAATTGACCTATAATTATTTCCTGTGGTAGGGTACACTATTACCCTGTAATATAATACCTGGTCCAATTTAAATATTATGGGTCAATATTAAGGTCTGATATTGCGCCTTGCGCTAGTTAACCATTGAAAGATGTCTTTGAATTTTTAAAGCATTTTAGAACGCTTATTTCTTCATTTTAAGCTTCTCAGAACACTCTATTTCGCATAAGCATACATAGTAAAATTTAGGGTCACGCTGTGTACCCCCTAAATGACCTATAAATATTTCCTGTGGTAGGGTGCACTATTACCCTGTAATATAATACGTGGTCCAATTTAAAAATTATAGGTCAATATTAAGGTCCGATACCGTGCCGTTAGTTAGCATAGAAAAATGTCTTTGAATTTTTAAAGCATTTTAGAACGCTTATTTCCTCATTTTAAGCTTCTCAGAACACTTTATTTCGCATAGGCATACATAGTAAACTTTAGGGTCACTCTGCGTACCCCCTAATTGACCTATAATTATTTCCTGTGGTAGGGTACACTATAACCCTGTAATATAATACGTGGTCCAATATAAAAATTATAGGTCAATATTAAGGTCCGATACCGTGCCGTTAGTTAACATAGAAAAGTGTCTTCGTATTTCCTTGTTTTAATGCACTATTTAAAATATACATAGTGTACCCCCTAATTGACCTATAATTATTTCCTGTGGAAGGGTACACTAATACCCTGTAATATAATACCTGGTCCAATTTAAATGTTATGGGTCAATATTAAGGTCTGATATTGCGCCTTGCGTTAGTTAACCATTGAAAGATGTCTTTGAATTTTTAAAGCATTTTAGAACGCTTATTTCTTCATTTTAAGCTTCTCAGAACACTCTATTTCGCATAGGCATACATAGTAAATTTTAGGGTCATGCTGTGTACCACCTAATTGACCTATAATTATTTCCTGTGGTAAGGTACACTATTACCCTGTAATATAATACGTGATACAATTTAAAAATTATAGGTCAATATTAAGGTCCGATACCGTGCCGTTAGTTAACATAGAAAAGTGTCTTCGTATTTCCTTGTTTTAATGCACTATTTAAAATATACATAGTGTACCCCTAATTGACCTATAATTATTTCCTGTGGTAGGGTGCACTATTACCCTGTAATATAATACCTGGTCCAATTTAAATATTATGGGTCAATATTAAGGTCTGATATTGCGCCTTGCGCTAGTTAACCATTGAAAGATGTCTTTGAATTTTTAAAGCATTTTAGAACGCTTATTTCTTCATTTTAAGCTTCTCAGAACACTTTATTTCGCATAGGCATACATAGTAAAATTTAGGGTCACGCTGTGTACCCCCTAAATGACCTATAATTATTTCCTGTGGTAGGGCACACTATTACCCTGTAATATAATACGTGGTCCAATTTAAAAATTATAGGTCAATATTAAGGTCCGATACCGTGCCGTTAGTTAACATAGAAAAATGTCTTTGAATTTTTAAAGCATTTTAGAACGCTTATTTCCTCATTTTAAGCTTCTCAGAACACTTTATTTCGCATAGGCATACATAGTAAACTTTAGGGTCACTCTGTGTACCCCCTAATTGACCTATAATTATTTCCTGTGGTAGGGTACACTATAACCCTGTAATATAATACGTGGTCCAGTTTAAAAATTATAGGTCAATATTAAGGTCCGATACCGTGCCGTTAGTTAACATAGAAAAGTGTCTTCGTATTTCCTTGTTTTAATGCACTATTTAAAATATACATAGTGTATCCCCTAATTGACCTATAATTATTTCCTGTGGTAGGGTACACTATTACCCTGTAATATAATACCTGGTCCAATTTAAATATTATGGGTCAATATTAAGGTCTGATATTGCGCCTTGCGTTAGTTAACCATTGAAAGATGTCTTTGAATTTTTAAAGCATTTTTGAACGCTTATTTCTTCATTTTAAGCATCTCAGAACACTCTATTTCGCATAGGCATACATAGTAAAATTTAGGGTCACGCTGTGTACCCCCTAAATGACCTATAATTATTTCCTGTGGTAGGGTACACTATTTCCCTGTAATATAATACGTGGTCCAATTTAAAAATTATAGGTCAATATTAAGGTCCGATACCGTGCCGTTAGTTAACATAGAAAAATGTCTTTGAATTTTTAAAGCATTTTAGAACGCTTATTTCCTCATTTTAAGCTTCTCAGAACACTTTATTTCGCATAGGCATACATAGTAAACTTTAGGGTCACTCTGTGTACCCCCTAATTGACCTATAATTATTTCCTGTGGTAGGGTACACTATAACCCTGTAATATAATACGTGGTCCAATTTAAAAATTATAGGTCAATATTAAGGTCCGATACCGTGCCGTTAGTTAACATAGAAAAGTGTCTTCGTATTTTCTTGTTTTAATGCACTATTTAAAACATACATAGTGTACCCCCTAATTGACCTATAATTATTTCCTGTTGTAGGGTACACTATTACCCTGTAATATAATACCTGGTCCAATTGAAATATTATGGTTCCATATTAAGGTCTGATATCGCGCCTTGCGTTAGTTAACCATTGAAAGATGTCTTTGAATTTTTAAAGCATTTTAGAACGCTTATTTCTTCATTTTAAGCTTCTCAGAACACTCTATTTCGCATAGGCATACATAGTAAGTTTTAGGGTCATGCTGTGTACCACCTAATTGACCTATAATTATTTCCTGTGGTAAGGTACACTATTACCCTGTAATATAATACGTGGTACAATTTAAAAATTATAGGTCAATATTAAGGTCCGATACCGTGCCGTTAGTTAACATAGAAAAGTGTCTTCGTATTTCCTTGTTTTAATGCACTATTTAAAATATACATAGTGTACCCCCTAATTGACCTATAATTATTTCCTGTGGTAGGGTGCACTATTATCCTGTAATATAATACCTGGTCCAATTTAAATATTATGGGTCAATATTAAGGTCTGATATTGCGCCTTGCGCTAGTTAACCATTGAAAGATGTCTTTGAATTTTTAAAGCATTTTAGAACCCTTATTTCTTCATTTTAAGCTTCTCAGAACACTTTATTTCGCATAGGCATACATAGTAAAATTTAGGGTCACGCTGTGTACCCCCTAAATGACCTATAATTATTTCCTGTGGTAGGGCACACTATTACCCTGTAATATAATACGTGGTCCAATTTAAAAATTATAGGTCAATATTAAGGTCCGATACCGTGCCGTTAGTTAGCATAGAAAAATGTCTTTGAATTTTTAAAGCATTTTAGAACGCTTATTTCCTCATTTTAAGCTTCTCAGAACACTTCATTTCGCATAGGCATACATAGAAAACTTTAGGGTCACTCTGCGTACCCCCTAATTGACCTATAATTATTTCCTGTGGTAGGGTACACTATAACCCTGTAATATAATACGCGGTCCAATTTAAAAATTATAGGTCAATATTAAGGTCCGATACCGTGCCGTTAGTTCACATAGAAAAGTGTCTTCGTATTTTCTTGTTTTAATGCACTATTTAAAACATACATAGTGTACCCCCTAATTGACCTATAATTATTTCCTGTTGTAGGGTACACTATTACCCTGTAATATAATACCTGGTCCAATTGAAATATTATGGTTCCATATTAAGGTCTGATATCGCGCCTTGCGTTAGTTAACCATTGAAAGATGTCTTTGAATTTTTAAAGCATTTTAGAACGCTTATTTCTTCATTTTAAGCTTCTCAGAACACTCTATTTCGCATAGGCATACATAGTAAATTTTAGGGTCATGCTGTGTACCACCTAATTGACCTATAATTATTTCCTGTGGTAAGGTACACTATTACCCTGTAATATAATACGTGGTACAATTTAAAAATTATAGGTCAATATTAAGGTCCGATACCGTGCCGTTAGTTAACATAGAAAAGTGTCTTCGTATTTCCTTGTTTTAATGCACTATTTAAAATATACATAGTGTACCCCCTAATTGACCTATAATTATTTCCTGTGGTAGGGTGCACTATTACCCTGTAATATAATACCTGGTCCAATTTAAATATTATGGGTCAATATTAAGGTCTGATATTGCGCCTTGCGCTAGTTAACCATTGAAAGATGTCTTTGAATTTTTAAAGCATTTTAGAACGCTTATTTCTTCATTTTAAGCTTCTCAGAACACTTTATTTCGCATAGGCATACATAGTAAAATTTAGGGTCACGCTGTGTACCCCCTAAATGACCTATAATTATTTCCTGTGGTAGGGCACACTATTACCCTGTAATATAATACGTGGTCCAATTTAAAAATTATAGGTCAATATTAAGGTCCGATACCGTGCCGTTAGTTAACATAGAAAAATGTCTTTGAATTTTTAAAGCATTTTAGAACGCTTATTTCCTCATTTTAAGCTTCTCAGAACACTTTATTTCGCATAGGCATACATAGTAAACTTTAGGGTCACTCTGTGTACCCCCTAATTGACCTATAATTATTTCCTGTGGTAGGGTACACTATAACCCTGTAATATAATACGTGGTCCAGTTTAAAAATTATAGGTCAATATTAAGGTCCGATACCGTGCCGTTAGTTAACATAGAAAAGTGTCTTCGTATTTCCTTGTTTTAATGCACTATTTAAAATATACATAGTGTGTCCCCTAATTGACCTATAATTATTTCCTGTGGTAGGGTACACTATTACCCTGTAATATAATACCTGGTCCAATTTAAATATTATGGGTCAATATTAAGGTCTGATATTGCGCCTTGCGTTAGTTAACCATTGAAAGATGTCTTTGAATTTTTAAAGCATTTTAGAACGCTTATTTCTTCATTTTAAGCATCTCAGAACACTCTATTTCGCATAGGCATATATAGTAAACTTTAGGGTCACTCTGTGTACCCCCTAATTGACCTATAATTATTTCCTGTGGTAGGGTACACTATAACCCTGTAATATAATACGTGGTCAAATTTAAAAATTATAGGTCAATATTAAGGTCCGATACCGTGCCGTTAGTTAACATAGAAAAGTGTCTTCGTATTTCCTTGTTTTAATGCACTATTTAAAATATACATAGTGTACCCCCTAATTGACCTATAATTATTTCCTGTGGTAGGGTACACTATTACCCTGTAATATAATACCTTTTCCAATTTAAATATTATGGGTCAATATTAAGGTCTGATATTGCGCCTAGCGTTAGTTAACCATTGAAAGATGTCTTTGAATTTTTAAAGCATTTTAGAACGCTTATTTCCTCATTTTAAGCTTCTCAGAACACTTTATTTCGCATAGGCATACATAGTAAACTTTAGGGTCACTCTGCGTACCCCCTAATTGACCTATAATTATTTCCTGTGGTAGGGTACACTATAACCCTGTAATATAATACGTGGTCCAATATAAAAATTATAGGTCAATATTAAGGTCCGATACCGTGCCGTTAGTTAACATAGAAAAGTGTCTTCGTATTTCCTTGTTTTAATGCACTATTTAAAATATACATAGTGTACCCCCTAATTGACCTATAATTATTTCCTGTGGAAGGGTACACTAATACCCTGTAATATAATACCTGGTCCAATTTAAATGTTATGGGTCAATATTAAGGTCTGATATTGCGCCTTGCGTTAGTTAACCATTGAAAGATGTCTTTGAATTTTTAAAGCATTTTAGAACGCTTATTTCTTCATTTTAAGCTTCTCAGAACACTCTATTTCGCATAGGCATACATAGTAAATTTTAGGGTCATGCTGTGTACCACCTAATTGACCTATAATTATTTCCTGTGGTAAGGTACACTATTACCCTGTAATATAATACGTGGTACAATTTAAAAATTATAGGTCAATATTAAGGTCCGATACCGTGCCGTTAGTTAACATAGAAAAGTGTCTTCGTATTTCCTTGTTTTAATGCACTATTTAAAATATACATAGTGTACCCCTAATTGACCTATAATTATTTCCTGTGGTAGGGTGCACTATTACCCTGTAATATAATACCTGGTCCAATTTAAATATTATGGGTCAATATTAAGGTCTGATATTGCGCCTTGCGCTAGTTAACCATTGAAAGATGTCTTTGAATTTTTAAAGCATTTTAGAACGCTTATTTCTTCATTTTAAGCTTCTCAGAACACTTTATTTCGCATAGGCATACATAGTAAAATTTAGGGTCACGCTGTGTACCCCCTAAATGACCTATAATTATTTCCTGTGGTAGGGCACACTATTACCCTGTAATATAATACGTGGTCCAATTTAAAAATTATAGGTCAATATTAAGGTCCGATACCGTGCCGTTAGTTAACATAGAAAAATGTCTTTGAATTTTTAAAGCATTTTAGAACGCTTATTTCCTCATTTTAAGCTTCTCAGAACACTTTATTTCGCATAGGCATACATAGTAAACTTTAGGGTCACTCTGTGTACCCCCTAATTGACCTATAATTATTTCCTGTGGTAGGGTACACTATAACCCTGTAATATAATACGTGGTCCAGTTTAAAAATTATAGGTCAATATTAAGGTCCGATACCGTGCCGTTAGTTAACATAGAAAAGTGTCTTCGTATTTCCTTGTTTTAATGCACTATTTAAAATATACATAGTGTATCCCCTAATTGACCTATAATTATTTCCTGTGGTAGGGTACACTATTACCCTGTAATATAATACCTGGTCCAATTTAAATATTATGGGTCAATATTAAGGTCTGATATTGCGCCTTGCGTTAGTTAACCATTGAAAGATGTCTTTGAATTTTTAAAGCATTTTTGAACGCTTATTTCTTCATTTTAAGCATCTCAGAACACTCTATTTCGCATAGGCATACATAGTAAAATTTAGGGTCACGCTGTGTACCCCCTAAATGACCTATAATTATTTCCTGTGGTAGGGTACACTATTTCCCTGTAATATAATACGTGGTCCAATTTAAAAATTATAGGTCAATATTAAGGTCCGATACCGTGCCGTTAGTTAACATAGAAAAATGTCTTTGAATTTTTAAAGCATTTTAGAACGCTTATTTCCTCATTTTAAGCTTCTCAGAACACTTTATTTCGCATAGGCATACATAGTAAACTTTAGGGTCACTCTGTGTACCCCCTAATTGACCTATAATTATTTCCTGTGGTAGGGTACACTATAACCCTGTAATATAATACGTGGTCCAATTTAAAAATTATAGGTCAATATTAAGGTCCGATACCGTGCCGTTAGTTAACATAGAAAAGTGTCTTCGTATTTTCTTGTTTTAATGCACTATTTAAAACATACATAGTGTACCCCCTAATTGACCTATAATTATTTCCTGTTGTAGGGTACACTATTACCCTGTAATATAATACCTGGTCCAATTGAAATATTATGGTTCCATATTAAGGTCTGATATCGCGCCTTGCGTTAGTTAACCATTGAAAGATGTCTTTGAATTTTTAAAGCATTTTAGAACGCTTATTTCTTCATTTTAAGCTTCTCAGAACACTCTATTTCGCATAGGCATACATAGTAAGTTTTAGGGTCATGCTGTGTACCACCTAATTGACCTATAATTATTTCCTGTGGTAAGGTACACTATTACCCTGTAATATAATACGTGGTACAATTTAAAAATTATAGGTCAATATTAAGGTCCGATACCGTGCCGTTAGTTAACATAGAAAAGTGTCTTCGTATTTCCTTGTTTTAATGCACTATTTAAAATATACATAGTGTACCCCCTAATTGACCTATAATTATTTCCTGTGGTAGGGTGCACTATTATCCTGTAATATAATACCTGGTCCAATTTAAATATTATGGGTCAATATTAAGGTCTGATATTGCGCCTTGCGCTAGTTAACCATTGAAAGATGTCTTTGAATTTTTAAAGCATTTTAGAACCCTTATTTCTTCATTTTAAGCTTCTCAGAACACTTTATTTCGCATAGGCATACATAGTAAAATTTAGGGTCACGCTGTGTACCCCCTAAATGACCTATAATTATTTCCTGTGGTAGGGCACACTATTACCCTGTAATATAATACGTGGTCCAATTTAAAAATTATAGGTCAATATTAAGGTCCGATACCGTGCCGTTAGTTAGCATAGAAAAATGTCTTTGAATTTTTAAAGCATTTTAGAACGCTTATTTCCTCATTTTAAGCTTCTCAGAACACTTCATTTCGCATAGGCATACATAGAAAACTTTAGGGTCACTCTGCGTACCCCCTAATTGACCTATAATTATTTCCTGTGGTAGGGTACACTATAACCCTGTAATATAATACGTGGTCCAATTTAAAAATTATAGGTCAATATTAAGGTCCGATACCGTGCCGTTAGTTCACATAGAAAAGTGTCTTCGTATTTTCTTGTTTTAATGCACTATTTAAAACATACATAGTGTACCCCCTAATTGACCTATAATTATTTCCTGTTGTAGGGTACACTATTACCCTGTAATATAATACCTGGTCCAATTGAAATATTATGGTTCCATATTAAGGTCTGATATCGCGCCTTGCGTTAGTTAACCATTGAAAGATGTCTTTGAATTTTTAAAGCATTTTAGAACGCTTATTTCTTCATTTTAAGCTTCTCAGAACACTCTATTTCGCATAGGCATACATAGTAAATTTTAGGGTCATGCTGTGTACCACCTAATTGACCTATAATTATTTCCTGTGGTAAGGTACACTATTACCCTGTAATATAATACGTGGTACAATTTAAAAATTATAGGTCAATATTAAGGTCCGATACCGTGCCGTTAGTTAACATAGAAAAGTGTCTTCGTATTTCCTTGTTTTAATGCACTATTTAAAATATACATAGTGTACCCCCTAATTGACCTATAATTATTTCCTGTGGTAGGGTGCACTATTACCCTGTAATATAATACCTGGTCCAATTTAAATATTATGGGTCAATATTAAGGTCTGATATTGCGCCTTGCGCTAGTTAACCATTGAAAGATGTCTTTGAATTTTTAAAGCATTTTAGAACGCTTATTTCTTCATTTTAAGCTTCTCAGAACACTTTATTTCGCATAGGCATACATAGTAAAATTTAGGGTCACGCTGTGTACCCCCTAAATGACCTATAATTATTTCCTGTGGTAGGGCACACTATTACCCTGTAATATAATACGTGGTCCAATTTAAAAATTATAGGTCAATATTAAGGTCCGATACCGTGCCGTTAGTTAACATAGAAAAATGTCTTTGAATTTTTAAAGCATTTTAGAACGCTTATTTCCTCATTTTAAGCTTCTCAGAACACTTTATTTCGCATAGGCATACATAGTAAACTTTAGGGTCACTCTGTGTACCCCCTAATTGACCTATAATTATTTCCTGTGGTAGGGTACACTATAACCCTGTAATATAATACGTGGTCCAGTTTAAAAATTATAGGTCAATATTAAGGTCCGATACCGTGCCGTTAGTTAACATAGAAAAGTGTCTTCGTATTTCCTTGTTTTAATGCACTATTTAAAATATACATAGTGTGTCCCCTAATTGACCTATAATTATTTCCTGTGGTAGGGTACACTATTACCCTGTAATATAATACCTGGTCCAATTTAAATATTATGGGTCAATATTAAGGTCTGATATTGCGCCTTGCGTTAGTTAACCATTGAAAGATGTCTTTGAATTTTTAAAGCATTTTAGAACGCTTATTTCTTCATTTTAAGCATCTCAGAACACTCTATTTCGCATAGGCATATATAGTAAACTTTAGGGTCACTCTGTGTACCCCCTAATTGACCTATAATTATTTCCTGTGGTAGGGTACACTATAACCCTGTAATATAATACGTGGTCAAATTTAAAAATTATAGGTCAATATTAAGGTCCGATACCGTGCCGTTAGTTAACATAGAAAAGTGTCTTCGTATTTCCTTGTTTTAATGCACTATTTAAAATATACATAGTGTACCCCCTAATTGACCTATAATTATTTCCTGTGGTAGGGTACACTATTACCCTGTAATATAATACCTTTTCCAATTTAAATATTATGGGTCAATATTAAGGTCTGATATTGCGCCTAGCGTTAGTTAACCATTGAAAGATGTCTTTGAATTTTTAAAGCATTTTAGAACGCTTATTTCCTCATTTTAAGCTTCTCAGAACACTTTATTTCGCATAGGCATACATAGTAAACTTTAGGGTCACTCTGCGTACCCCCTAATTGACCTATAATTATTTCCTGTGGTAGGGTACACTATAACCCTGTAATATAATACGTGGTCCAATATAAAAATTATAGGTCAATATTAAGGTCCGATACCGTGCCGTTAGTTAACATAGAAAAGTGTCTTCGTATTTCCTTGTTTTAATGCACTATTTAAAATATACATAGTGTACCCCCTAATTGACCTATAATTATTTCCTGTGGAAGGGTACACTAATACCCTGTAATATAATACCTGGTCCAATTTAAATGTTATGGGTCAATATTAAGGTCTGATATTGCGCCTTGCGTTAGTTAACCATTGAAAGATGTCTTTGAATTTTTAAAGCATTTTAGAACGCTTATTTCTTCATTTTAAGCTTCTCAGAACACTCTATTTCGCATAGGCATACATAGTAAATTTTAGGGTCATGCTGTGTACCACCTAATTGACCTATAATTATTTCCTGTGGTAAGGTACACTATTACCCTGTAATATAATACGTGGTACAATTTAAAAATTATAGGTCAATATTAAGGTCCGATACCGTGCCGTTAGTTAACATAGAAAAGTGTCTTCGTATTTCCTTGTTTTAATGCACTATTTAAAATATACATAGTGTACCCCTAATTGACCTATAATTATTTCCTGTGGTAGGGTGCACTATTACCCTGTAATATAATACCTGGTCCAATTTAAATATTATGGGTCAATATTAAGGTCTGATATTGCGCCTTGCGCTAGTTAACCATTGAAAGATGTCTTTGAATTTTTAAAGCATTTTAGAACGCTTATTTCTTCATTTTAAGCTTCTCAGAACACTTTATTTCGCATAGGCATACATAGTAAAATTTAGGGTCACGCTGTGTACCCCCTAAATGACTTATAATTATTTCCTGTGGTAGGGCACACTATTACCCTGTAATATAATACGTGGTCCAATTTAAAAATTATAGGTCAATATTAAGGTCCGATACCGTGCCGTTAGTTAACATAGAAAAATGTCTTTGAATTTTTAAAGCATTTTAGAACGCTTATTTCCTCATTTTAAGCTTCTCAGAACACTTTATTTCGCATAGGCATACATAGTAAACTTTAGGGTCACTCTGTGTACCCCCTAATTGACCTATAATTATTTCCTGTGGTAGGGTACACTATAACCCTGTAATATAATACGTGGTCCAGTTTAAAAATTATAGGTCAATATTAAGGTCCGATACCGTGCCGTTAGTTAACATAGAAAAGTGTCTTCGTATTTCCTTGTTTTAATGCACTATTTAAAATATACATAGTGTATCCCCTAATTGACCTATAATTATTTCCTGTGGTAGGGTACACTATTACCCTGTAATATAATACCTGGTCCAATTTAAATATTATGGGTCAATATTAAGATCTGATATTGCGCCTTGCGTTAGTTAACCATTGAAAGATGTCTTTGAATTTTTAAAGCATTTTTGAACGCTTATTTCTTCATTTTAAGCATCTCAGAACACTCTATTTCGCATAGGCATACATAGTAAAATTTAGGGTCACGCTGTGTACCCCCTAAATGACCTATAATTATTTCCTGTGGTAGGGTACACTATTTCCCTGTAATATAATACGTGGTCCAATTTAAAAATTATAGGTCAATATTAAGGTCCGATACCGTGCCGTTAGTTAACATAGAAAAATGTCTTTGAATTTTTAAAGCATTTTAGAACGCTTATTTCCTCATTTTAAGCTTCTCAGAACACTTTATTTCGCATAGGCATACATAGTAAACTTTAGGGTCAATCTGTGTACCCCCTAATTGACCTATAATTATTTCCTGTGGTAGGGTACACTATAACCCTGTAATATAATACGTGGTCCAATTTAAAAATTATAGGTCAATATTAAGGTCCGATACCGTGCCGTTAGTTAACATAGAAAAGTGTCTTCGTATTTTCTTGTTTTAATGCACTATTTAAAACATACATAGTGTACCCCCTAATTGACCTATAATTATTTCCTGTTGTAGGGTACACTATTACCCTGTAATATAATACCTGGTCCAATTGAAATATTATGGTTCCATATTAAGGTCTGATATCGCGCCTTGCGTTAGTTAACCATTGAAAGATGTCTTTGAATTTTTAAAGCATTTTAGAACGCTTATTTCTTCATTTTAAGCTTCTCAGAACACTCTATTTCGCATAGGCATACATAGTAAGTTTTAGGGTCATGCTGTGTACCACCTAATTGACCTATAATTATTTCCTGTGGTAAGGTACACTATTACCCTGTAATATAATACGTGGTACAATTTAAAAATTATAGGTCAATATTAAGGTCCGATACCGTGCCGTTAGTTAACATAGAAAAGTGTCTTCGTATTTCCTTGTTTTAATGCACTATTTAAAATATACATAGTGTACCCCCTAATTGACCTATAATTATTTCCTGTGGTAGGGTGCACTATTATCCTGTAATATAATACCTGGTCCAATTTAAATATTATGGGTCAATATTAAGGTCTGATATTGCGCCTTGCGCTAGTTAACCATTGAAAGATGTCTTTGAATTTTTAAAGCATTTTAGAACCCTTATTTCTTCATTTTAAGCTTCTCAGAACACTTTATTTCGCATAGGCATACATAGTAAAATTTAGGGTCACGCTGTGTACCCCCTAAATGACCTATAATTATTTCCTGTGGTAGGGCACACTATTACCCTGTAATATAATACGTGGTCCAATTTAAAAATTATAGGTCAATATTAAGGTCCGATACCGTGCCGTTAGTTAGCATAGAAAAATGTCTTTGAATTTTTAAAGCATTTTAGAACGCTTATTTCCTCATTTTAAGCTTCTCAGAACACTTCATTTCGCATAGGCATACATAGAAAACTTTAGGGTCACTCTGCGTACCCCCTAATTGACCTATAATTATTTCCTGTGGTAGGGTACACTATAACCCTGTAATATAATACGTGGTCCAATTTAAAAATTATAGGTCAATATTAAGGTCCGATACCGTGCCGTTAGTTCACATAGAAAAGTGTCTTCGTATTTTCTTGTTTTAATGCACTATTTAAAACATACATAGTGTACCCCCTAATTGACCTATAATTATTTCCTGTTGTAGGGTACACTATTACCCTGTAATATAATACCTGGTCCAATTGAAATATTATGGTTCCATATTAAGGTCTGATATCGCGCCTTGCGTTAGTTAACCATTGAAAGATGTCTTTGAATTTTTAAAGCATTTTAGAACGCTTATTTCTTCATTTTAAGCTTCTCAGAACACTCTATTTCGCATAGGCATACATAGTAAATTTTAGGGTCATGCTGTGTACCACCTAATTGACCTATAATTATTTCCTGTGGTAAGGTACACTATTACCCTGTAATATAATACGTGGTACAATTTAAAAATTATAGGTCAATATTAAGGTCCGATACCGTGCCGTTAGTTAACATAGAAAAGTGTCTTCGTATTTCCTTGTTTTAATGCACTATTTAAAATATACATAGTGTACCCCCTAATTGACCTATAATTATTTCCTGTGGTAGGGTGCACTATTACCCTGTAATATAATACCTGGTCCAATTTAAATATTATGGGTCAATATTAAGGTCTGATATTGCGCCTTGCGCTAGTTAACCATTGAAAGATGTCTTTGAATTTTTAAAGCATTTTAGAACGCTTATTTCTTCATTTTAAGCTTCTCAGAACACTTTATTTCGCATAGGCATACATAGTAAAATTTAGGGTCACGCTGTGTACCCCCTAAATGACCTATAATTATTTCCTGTGGTAGGGCACACTATTACCCTGTAATATAATACGTGGTCCAATTTAAAAATTATAGGTCAATATTAAGGTCCGATACCGTGCCGTTAGTTAACATAGAAAAATGTCTTTGAATTTTTAAAGCATTTTAGAACGCTTATTTCCTCATTTTAAGCTTCTCAGAACACTTTATTTCGCATAGGCATACATAGTAAACTTTAGGGTCACTCTGTGTACCCCCTAATTGACCTATAATTATTTCCTGTGGTAGGGTACACTATAACCCTGTAATATAATACGTGGTCCAGTTTAAAAATTATAGGTCAATATTAAGGTCCGATACCGTGCCGTTAGTTAACATAGAAAAGTGTCTTCGTATTTCCTTGTTTTAATGCACTATTTAAAATATACATAGTGTGTCCCCTAATTGACCTATAATTATTTCCTGTGGTAGGGTACACTATTACCCTGTAATATAATACCTGGTCCAATTTAAATATTATGGGTCAATATTAAGGTCTGATATTGCGCCTTGCGTTAGTTAACCATTGAAAGATGTCTTTGAATTTTTAAAGCATTTTAGAACGCTTATTTCTTCATTTTAAGCATCTCAGAACACTCTATTTCGCATAGGCATATATAGTAAACTTTAGGGTCACTCTGTGTACCCCCTAATTGACCTATAATTATTTCCTGTGGTAGGGTACACTATAACCCTGTAATATAATACGTGGTCAAATTTAAAAATTATAGGTCAATATTAAGGTCCGATACCGTGCCGTTAGTTAACATAGAAAAGTGTCTTCGTATTTCCTTGTTTTAATGCACTATTTAAAATATACATAGTGTACCCCCTAATTGACCTATAATTATTTCCTGTGGTAGGGTACACTATTACCCTGTAATATAATACCTGGTCCAATTTAAATATTATGGGTCAATATTAAGGTCTGATATTGCGCCTAGCGTTAGTTAACCATTGAAAGATGTCTTTGAATTTTTAAAGCATTTTAGAACGCTTATTTCTTCATTTTAAGCTTCTCAGAACACTTTATTTCGCATAGGCATACATAGTAAACTTTAGGGTCACGCTGTGTACCCCCTAATTGACCTATAATTATTTCCTGTGGTAGGATACACTATAACCCTGTAATATAATACGTGGTCCAATTTAAAAATTATAGGTCAATATTAAGGTCCGATACCGTGCCGTTAGTTAACATAGAAAAGTGTCTTCGTATTTCCTTGTTTTAATGCACTATTTAAAATATACATAGTGTACCCCCTAATTGACCTATAATTATTTCCTGTGGAAGGGTACACTATTACCCTGTAATATAATACCTGGTCCAATTTAAATATTATGGGTCAATATTAAGGTCTGATATTGCGCCTTGCGTTAGTTAACCATTGAAAGATGTCTTTGAATTTTTAAAGCATTTTTGAACGCTTATTTCTTCATTTTAAGCATCTCAGAACACTCTATTTCGCATAGGCATACATAGTAAAATTTAGGGTCACGCTGTGTACCCCCTAAATGACCTATAAATATTTCCTGTGGTAGGGTACACTATTACCCTGTAATATAATACGTGGTCCAATTTAAAAATTATAGGTCAATATTAAGGTCCGATACCGTGCCGTTAGTTAACATAGAAAAGTGTCTTCGTATTTTCTTGTTTTAATGCACTATTTAAAACATACATAGTGTACCCCCTAATTGACCTATAATTATTTCCTGTTGTAGGGTACACTATTACCCTGTAATATAATACCTGGTCCAATTGAAATATTATGGTTCCATATTAAGGTCTGATATCGCGCCTTGCGTTAGTTAACCATTGAAAGATGTCTTTGAATTTTTAAAGCATTTTAGAACGCTTATTTCTTCATTTTAAGCTTCTCAGAACACTCTATTTCGCATAGGCATACATAGTAAATTTTAGGGTCATGCTGTGTACCACCTAATTGACCTATAATTATTTCCTGTGGTAAGGTACACTATTACCCTGTAATATAATACGTGGTACAATTTAAAAATTATAGGTCAATATTAAGGTCCGATACCGTGCCGTTAGTTAACATAGAAAAGTGTCTTCGTATTTCCTTGTTTTAATGCACTATTTAAAATATACATAGTGTACCCCCTAATTGACCTATAATTATTTCCTGTGGTAGGGTGCACTATTACCCTGTAATATAATACCTGGTCCAATTTAAATATTATGGGTCAATATTAAGGTCTGATATTGCGCCTTGCGCTAGTTAACCATTGAAAGATGTCTTTGAATTTTTAAAGCATTTTAGAACGCTTATTTCTTCATTTTAAGCTTCTCAGAACACTTTATTTCGCATAGGCATACATAGTAAAATTTAGGGTCACGCTGTGTACCCCCTAAATGACCTATAATTATTTCCTGTGGTAGGGCACACTATTACCCTGTAATATAATACGTGGTCCAATTTAAAAATTATAGGTCAATATTAAGGTCCGATACCGTGCCGTTAGTTAACATAGAAAAGTGTCTTCGTATTTCCTTGTTTTAATGCACTATTTAAAATATACATAGTGTGTCCCCTAATTGACCTATAATTATTTCCTGTATTAGGGTACACTATTACCCTGTAATATAATACCTGGTCCAATTTAAATATTATGGGTCAATATTAAGGTCTGATATTGCGCCTTGCGTTAGTTAACCATTGAAAGATGTCTTTGAATTTTTAAAGCATTTTAGAACGCTTATTTCTTCATTTTAAGCATCTCAGAACACTCTATTTCGCATAGGCATATATAGTAAACTTTAGGGTCACTCTGTGTACCCCCTAATTGACCTATAATTATTTCCTGTGGTAGGGTACACTATAACCCTGTAATATAATACGTGGTCAAATTTAAAAATTATAGGTCAATATTAAGGTCCGATACCGTGCCGTTAGTTAACATAGAAAAGTGTCTTCGTATTTCCTTGTTTTAATGCACTATTTAAAATATACATAGTGTACCCCCTAATTGACCTATAATTATTTCCTGTGGTAGGGTACACTATTACCCTGTAATATAATACCTGGTCCAATTTAAATATTATGGGTCAATATTAAGGTCTGATATTGCGCCTAGCGTTAGTTAACCATTGAAAGATGTCTTTGAATTTTTAAAGCATTTTAGAACGCTTATTTCTTCATTTTAAGCTTCTCAGAACACTTTATTTCGCATAGGCATACATAGTAAACTTTAGGGTCACGCTGTGTACCCCCTAATTGACCTATAATTATTTCCTGTGGTAGGATACACTATAACCCTGTAATATAATACGTGGTCCAATTTAAAAATTATAGGTCAATATTAAGGTCCGATACCGTGCCGTTAGTTAACATAGAAAAATGTCTTTGAATTTTTAAAGCATTTTAGAATGCTTATTTCCTCATTTTAAGCTTCTCAGAACCCTTTATTTCGCATAGGCATACATAGTAAAATTTAGGGTCACGCTGTGTACCCCCTAAATAACCTATAATTAATTCCTGTGGTAGGGTACACTATTACCCTGTAATATAATACGTGGTCCAATGTAAAAATTATAGGTCAATAATAAGTTCCGATACCGTGCTGTTAGGTAACATTGAAAAATGTCGTCGTATTTCCTTGTTTTAATGCACTATTTAAAATATACATAGTGTACCCCCTAATTGACCTATAATTATTTCCTGTGGTAGGGTACACTATTACCCTGTAATACAATACCTTGTTCAATTTAAATATTATGGGTCAATATTAAGGTTTGATATTGCGCCTTGCGTTAGTTAACCATTGAAAGATGTCTTTGAATTTTTAAAGCATTTTAGAACGCTTATTTCTTCATTTTAAGTTTCTCAGAACACTTTATTTCGCATAGGCATACATAGTAAACTTTAGGGTCACGCTGTGTACCCCCTAATTGACCTATAATTTTTTCCTGTGGTAGGATACACTATTACCCTGTAATATAATAGGTGGTCCAATTTAAAAATTATAGGTCAATATTAAGGTCCGATACCGTGCCGTTAGTTAGCATAGAAAAATGTCTTTGAATTTTTAAAGCATTTTAGAACGCTTATTTCCTCATTTTAAGCTTCTCAGAACACTTTATTTCGCATAGGCATACATAGTAAACTTTAGGGTCACTCTGCGTACCCCCTAATTGACCTATAATTATTTCCTGTGATAGGGTACACTATAACCCTGTAATATAATACGTGGTCCAATTTACAAATTATAGGTCAATATTAAGGTCCGATACCGTGCCGTTAGTTAACATAGAAAAGTGTCTTCGTATTTCCTTGTTTTAATGCACTATTTAAAATATAAATAGTGTACCCCCTAATTGACCTATAATTATTTCCTGTGGTAGGGTACACTATTACCCTGTAATACAATACCTTGTTCAATTTAAATATTATGGGTCAATATTAAGGTTTGATATTGCGCCTTGCGTTAGTTAACCATTGAAAGATGTCTTTGAATTTTTAAAGTATTTTAGAACGCTTATTTCTTCATTTTAAGCTTCTCAGAACACTTTATTTCGCATAGGCATACATAGTAAACTTTAGGGTCACGCTGTGTACCCCCTAATTGACCTATAATTATTTCCTGTGGTAGGGTACACTATTACCCTGTAATATAATAGGTGGTCCAATTTAAAAATTATAGGTCAATATTAAGGTCCGATACCGTGCCGTTAGTTAGCATAGAAAAATGTCTTTGAATTTTTAAAGCATTTTAGAACGCTTATTTCCTCATTTTAAGCTTCTCAGAACACTTTATTTCGCATAGGCATACATAGTAAACTTTAGGGTCACTCTGCGTACACCCTAATTGACCTATAATTATTTCCTGTGGTAGGGTACACTATAACCCTGTAATATAATACGTGGTCCAATTTACAAATTATAGGTCAATATTAAGGTCCGATACCGTGCCGTTAGTTAACATAGAAAAGTGTCTTCGTATTTCCTTGTTTTAATGCACTATTTAAAATATACATAGTGTACCCCCTAATTGACCTATAATTATTTCCTGTGGTAGGGTACACTATTACCCTGTAATATAATACCTGGTCCAATTTAAATATTATGGGTCAATATTAAGGTCTGATATTGCGCCTTGCGTTAGTTAACCATTGAAAGATGTCTTTGAATTTTTAAAGCATTTTTGAACTCTTATTTCTTCATTTTAAGCATCTCAGAACACTCTATTTCGCATAGGCATACATAGTAAAATTTAGGGTCACGCTGTGTACCCCCTAAATGACCTATAATTATTTCCTGTGGTAGGGTACACTATTTCCCTGTAATATAATACGTGGTCCAATTTAAAAATTATAGGTCAATATTAAGGTCCGATACCGTGCCGTTAGTTAACATAGAAAAATGTCTTTGAATTTTTAAAGCATTTTAGAACGCTTATTTCCTCATTTTAAGCTTCTCAGAACACTTTATTTCGCATAGGCATACATAGTAAACTTTAGGGTCACTCTGTGTACCCCCTAATTGACCTATAATTATTTCCTGTGGTAGGGTACACTATAACCCTGTAATATAATACGTGGTCCAGTTTAAAAATTATAGGTCAATATTAAGGTCCGATACCGTGCCGTTAGTTAACATAGAAAAGTGTCTTCGTATTTCCTTGTTTTAATGCACTATTTAAAATATACATAGTGTATCCCCTAATTGACCTATAATTATTTCCTGTGGTAGGGTACACTATTACCCTGTAATATAATACCTGGTCCAATTTAAATATTATGGGTCAATATTAAGGTCTGATATTGCGCCTTGCGTTAGTTAACCATTGAAAGATGTCTTTGAATTTTTAAAGCATTTTAGAACGCTTATTTCTTCATTTTAAGCATCTCAGAACACTCTATTTCGCATAGGCATATATAGTAAACTTTAGGGTCACTCTGTGTACCCCCTAATTGACCTATAATTATTTCCTGTGGTAGGGTACACTATAACCCTGTAATATAATACGTGGTCAAATTTAAAAATTATAGGTCAATATTAAGGTCCGATACCGTGCCGTTAGTTAACATAGAAAAGTGTCTTCGTATTTCCTTGTTTTAATGCACTATTTAAAATATACATAGTGTACCCCCTAATTGACCTATAATTATTTCCTGTGGTAGGGTACACTATTACCCTGTAATATATTACCTGGTCCAATTTAAATATTATGGGTCAATATTAAGGTCTGATATTGCGCCTAGCGTTAGTTAACCATTGAAAGATGTCTTTGAATTTTTAAAGCATTTTAGAACGCTTATTTCTTCATTTTAAGCTTCTCAGAAAACTTTATTTCGCATAGGCATACATAGTAAACTTTAGGGTCACGCTGTGTACCCCCTAATTGACCTATAATTATTTCCTGTGGTAGGATACACTATAACCCTGTAATATAATACGTGGTCCAATTTAAAAATTATAGGTCAATATTAAGGTCCGATACCGTGCCGTTAGTTAACATAGAAAAGTGTCTTCGTATTTCCTTGTTTTAATGCACTATTTAAAATATACATAGTGTACCCCCTAATTGACCTATAATTATTTCCTGTGGAAGGGTACACTATTACCCTGTAATATAATACCTGGTCCAATTTAAATATTATGGGTCAATATTAAGGTCTGATATTGCGCCTTGCGTTAGTTAACCATTGAAAGATGTCTTTGAATTTTTAAAGCATTTTTGAACGCTTATTTCTTCATTTTAAGCATCTCAGAACACTCTATTTCGCATAGGCATACATAGTAAAATTAAGGGTCACGCTGTGTACCCCCTAAATGACCTATAAATATTTCCTTTGGTAGGGTACTCTATTACCCTGTAATATAATACGTGGTCCAATTTAAAAATTATAGGTCAATATTAAGGTCCGATGCCGTGCCGTTAGTTAACATAGAAAAATGTCTTTGAATTTTTAAAGCATTTTAGAATGCTTATTTCCTCATTTTAAGCTTCTCAGAACACTTTATTTCGCATAGGCATACATAGTAAAATTTAGGGTCACGCTGTGTACCCCCTAAATGACCTATAATTAATTCCTGTGGTAGGGTACACTATTACCCTGTAATATAATACGTGGTCCAATGTAAAAATTATAGGTCAATATTAAGTTCCGATACCGTGCTGTTAGTTAACATTGAAAAATGTCGTCGTATTTCCTTGTTTTAATGCACTATTTAAAATATACATAGTGTACCCCCTAATTGACCTATAATTATTTCCTGTGGTAGGGTACACTATTACCCTGTAATACAATACCTTGTTCAATTTAAATATTATGGGTCAATATTAAGGTTTGATATTGCGCCTTGCGTTAGTTAACCATTGAAAGATGTCTTTGAATTTTTAAAGCATTTTAGAACGCTTATTTCTTCATTTTAAGCTTCTCAGAACACTTTATTTCGCATAGGCATACATAGTAAACTTTAGGGTCACGCTGTGTACCCCCTAATTGACCTATAATTATTTCCTGTGGTAGGGTACACTATTACCCTGTAATATAATAGGTGGTCCAATTTAAAAATTATAGGTCAATATTAAGGTCCGATACCGTGCCGTTAGTTAGCATAGAAAAATGTCTTTGAATTTTTAAAGCATTTTAGAACGCTTATTTCCTCATTTTAAGCTTCTCAGAACACTTTATTTCGCATAGGCATACATAGTAAACTTTAGGGTCACTCTGCGTACCCCCTAATTGACCTATAATTATTTCCTGTGATAGGGTACACTATAACCCTGTAATATAATACGTGGTCCAATTTACAAATTATAGGTCAATACTAAGGTCCGATACCGTGCCGTTAGTTAACATAGAAAAGTGTCTTCGTATTTCCTTGTTTTAATGCACTATTTAAAATATAAATAGTGTACCCCCTAATTGACCTATAATTATTTCCTGTGGTAGGGTACACTATTACCCTGTAATACAATACCTTGTTCAATTTAAATATTATGGGTCAATATTAAGGTTTGATATTGCGCCTTGCGTTAGTTAACCATTGAAAGATGTCTTTGAATTTTTAAAGCATTTTAGAAGGCTTATTTCTTCATTTTAAGCTTCTCAGAACACTTTATTTCGCATAGGCATACATAGTAAACTTTAGGGTCACGCTGTGTACCCCCTAATTGACCTATAATTATTTCCTGTGGTAGGGTACACTATTACCCTGTAATATAATAGGTGGTCCAATTTAAAAATTATAGGTCAATATTAAGGTCCGATACCGTGCCGTTAGTTAGCATAGAAAAATGTCTTTGAATTTTTAAAGCATTTTAGAACGCTTATTTCCTCATTTTAAGCTTCTCAGAACACTTTATTTCGCATAGGCATACATAGTAAACTTTAGGGTCACACTGCGTACCCCCTAATTGACCTATAATTATTTCCTGTGGTAGGGTACACTATAACCCTGTAATATAATACGTGGTCCAATTTAAAAATTATAGGTCAATATTAAGGTCCGATACCGTGCCGTTAGTTAACATAGAAAAGTATCTTCGTATTTTCTTGTTTTAATGCACTATTTAAAACATACATAGTGTACCCCCTAATTGACCTATAATTATTTCCTGTTGTAGGGTACACTATTACCCTGTAATATAATACCTGGTCCAATTGAAATATTATGGTTCCATATTAAGGTCTGATATCGCGCCTTGCGTTAGTTAACCATTGAAAGATGTCTTTGAATTTTTAAAGCATTTTAGAACGCTTATTTCTTCATTTTAAGCTTCTCAGAACACTCTATTTCGCATAGGCATACATAGTAAATTTTAGGGTCATGCTGTGTACCACCTAATTGACCTATAATTATTTCCTGTGGTAAGGTACACTATTACCCTGTAGAATAATACGTGGTACAATTTAAAAATTATAGGTCAATATTAAGCTCCGATACCGTGCCGTTAGTTAACATAGAAAAGTGTCTTCGTATTTCCTTGTTTTAATGCACTATTTAAAATATACATAGTGTACCCCCTAATTGACCTATAATTATTTCCTGTGGTAGGGTGCACTATTACCCTGTAATATAATACCTGGTCCAATTTAAATATTATGGGTCAATATTAAGGTCTGATATTGCGCCTTGCGCTAGTTAACCATTGAAAGATGTCTTTGAATTTTTAAAGCATTTTAGAACGCTTATTTCTTCATTTTAAGCTTCTCAGAACACTTTATTTCGCATAGGCATACATAGTAAAATTTAGGGTCACGCTGTGTACCCCCTAAATGACCTATAATTATTTCCTGTGGTAGGGCACACTATTACCCTGTAATATAATACGTGGTCCAATTTAAAAATTATAGGTCAATATTAAGGTCCGATACCGTGCCGTTAGTTAACATAGAAAAATGTCTTTGAATTTTTAAAGCATTTTAGAACGCTTATTTCCTCATTTTAAGCTTCTCAGAACACTTTATTTCGCATAGGCATACATAGTAAACTTTAGGGTCACTCTGTGTACCCCCTAATTGACCTATAATTATTTCCTGTAGTAGGGTACACTATAACCCTGTAATATAATACGTGGTCCAGTTTAAAAATTATAGGTCAATATTAAGGTCCGATACCGTGCCGTTAGTTAACATAGAAAAGTGTCTTCGTATTTCCTTGTTTTAATGCACTATTTAAAATATACATAGTGTATCCCCTAATTGACCTATAATTATTTCCTGTGGTAGGGTACACTATTACCCTGTAATATAATACCTGGTCCAATTGAAATATTATGGTTCCATATTAAGGTCTGATATCGCGCCTTGCGTTAGTTAACCATTGAAAGATGTCTTTGAATTTTTAAAGCATTTTAGAACGCTTATTTCTTCATTTTAAGCTTCTCAGAACACTCTATTTCGCATAGGCATACATAGTAAATTTTAGGGTCATGCTGTGTACCACCTAATTGACCTATAATTATTTCCTGTGGTAAGGTACACTATTACCCTGTAATATAATACGTGGTACAATTTAAAAATTATAGGTCAATATTAAGCTCCGATACCGTGCCGTTAGTTAACATAGAAAAGTGTCTTCGTATTTCCTTGTTTTAATGCACTATTTAAAATATACATAGTGTACCCCCTAATTGACCTATAATTATTTCCTGTGGTAGGGTGCACTATTACCCTGTAATATAATACCTGGTCCAATTTAAATATTATGGGTCAATATTAAGGTCTGATATTGCGCCTTGCGCTAGTTAACCATTGAAAGATGTCTTTGAATTTTTAAAGCATTTTAGAACGCTTATTTCTTCATTTTAAGCTTCTCAGAACACTTTATTTCGCATAGGCATACATAGTAAAATTTAGGGTCACGCTGTGTACCCCCTAAATGACCTATAATTATTTCCTGTGGTAGGGCACACTATTACCCTGTAATATAATACGTGGTCCAATTTAAAAATTATAGGTCAATATTAAGGTCCGATACCGTGCCGTTAGTTAACATAGAAAAATGTCTTTGAATTTTTAAAGCATTTTAGAACGCTTATTTCCTCATTTTAAGCTTCTCAGAACACTTTATTTCGCATAGGCATACATAGTAAACTTTAGGGTCACTCTGTGTACCCCCTAATTGACCTATAATTATTTCCTGTAGTAGGGTACACTATAACCCTGTAATATAATACGTGGTCCAGTTTAAAAATTATAGGTCAATATTAAGGTCCGATACCGTGCCGTTAGTTAACATAGAAAAGTGTCTTCGTATTTCCTTGTTTTAATGCACTATTTAAAATATACATAGTGTATCCCCTAATTGACCTATAATTATTTCCTGTGGTAGGGTACACTATTACCCTGTAATATAATACCTGGTCCAATTGAAATATTATGGTTCCATATTAAGGTCTGATATCGCGCCTTGCGTTAGTTAACCATTGAAAGATGTCTTTGAATTTTTAAAGCATTTTAGAACGCTTATTTCTTCATTTTAAGCTTCTCAGAACACTCTATTTCGCATAGGCATACATAGTAAATTTTAGGGTCATGCTGTGTACCACCTAATTGACCTATAATTATTTCCTGTGGTAAGGTACACTATTACCCTGTAATATAATACGTGGTACAATTTAAAAATTATAGGTCAATATTAAGGTCCGATACCGTGCCGTTAGTTAACATAGAAAAGTGTCTTCGTATTTCCTTGTTTTAATGCACTATTTAAAATATACATAGTGTACCCCCTAATTGACCTATAATTATTTCCTGTGGTAGGGTGCACTATTACCCTGTAATATAATACCTGGTCCAATTTAAATATTATGGGTCAATATTAAGGTCTGATATTGCGCCTTGCGCTAGTTAACCATTGAAAGATGTCTTTGAATTTTTAAAGCATTTTAGAACGCTTATTTCTTCATTTTAAGCTTCTCAGAACACTCTATTTCGCATAAGCATACATAGTAAAATTTAGGGTCACGCTGTGTACCCCCTAAATGACCTATAATTATTTCCTGTGGTAGGGTACACTATTACCCTGTAATATAATACGTGGTCCAATTTAAAAATTATAGGTCAATATTAAGGTCCGATACCGTGCCGTTAGTTAACATTGAAAAATGTCTTTGAATTTTTAAAGCATTTTAGAACGCTTATTTCCTCATTTTAAGCTTCTCAGAACACTTTATTTCGCATAGGCATACATAGTAAACTTTAGGGTCACGCTGTGTACCCCCTAATTGACCTATAATTATTTCTTGTGGTAGGATACACTATAACCCTGCAATATAATACGTGGTCCAATTTAAAAATTATAGGTCAATATTAAGGTCAGATACCGTGCCGTTAGTTAACATAGAAAAGTGTCTTCGAATTTCCTTGTTTTAATGCACTATTTAAAATATACATAGTGTACCCCCTAATTGACCTATAATTATTTCCTGTGGTAGGGTACACTATTACCCTCAGATATAATACCTGGTTCAAGTTAAATATTATGGGTCAATATTAAGGTCTGATATTGCGCCTTGCGTTAGTTAACCATTGAAAGATGTCTTTGAATTTTTAAAGCATTTTAGAACGCTTATTTCTTCAGTTTAAGCATCTCAGAACACTCTATTTCGCATAGGCATACATAGTAAACTTTAGGGTCACGCTGTGTACCCCCTAATTGACCTATAATTATTTCCTGTTGTAGGGTACACTATTACCCTGTAATATAATAGGTGGTCCAATTTAAAAATTATAGGTCAATATTAAGGTCCGATACCGTGCCGTTAGTTAGCATAGAAAAATGTCTTTGAATTTTTAAAGCATTTTAGAACGCTTATTTCCTCATTTTAAGCTTCTCAGAACACTTCATTTCGCATAGGCATACATAGAAAACTTTAGGGTCACATTGCGTACCCCCTAATTGACCTATAATTATTTCCTGTGGTAGGGTACACTATAACCCTGTAATATAATACGTGGTCCAATTTAAAAATTATAGGTCAATATTAAGGTCCGATACCGTGCCGTTAGTTAACATAGAAAAGTGTCTTCGTATTTTCTTGTTTTAATGCACTATTTAAAACATACATAGTGTACCCCCTAATTGACCTATAATTATTTCCTGTTGTAGGGTACACTATTACCCTGTAATATAATACCTGGTCCAATTGAAATATTATGGTTCCATATTAAGGTCTGATATCGCGCCTTGCGTTAGTTAACCATTGAAAGATGTCTTTGAATTTTTAAAGCATTTTAGAACGCTTATTTCTTCATTTTAAGCTTCTCAGAACACTCTATTTCGCATAGGCATACATAGTAAATTTTAGGGTCATGCTGTGTAGCACCTAATTGACCTATAATTATTTCCTGTGGTAAGGTACACTATTACCCTGTAATATAATACGTGGTACAATTAAAAAATTATAGGTCAATATTAAGGTCCGATACCGTGCCGTTAGTTAACATAGAAAAATGTCTTTGAATTTTTAAAGCATTTTAGAACGCTTATTTCCTCATTTTAAGCTTCTCAGAACACTTTATTTCGCTTAGGCATACATAGTAAACTTTATGGTCACTCTGTGTACCCCCTAATTGACCTATAATTATTTCCTGTGGTAGGGTACACTATAACCCTGTAATATAATACGTGGTCCAGTTTAAAAATTATAGGTCAATATTAAGGTCCGATACCGTGCCGTTAGTTAACATAGAAAAGTGTCTTCGTATTTCCTTGTTTTAATGCACTATTTAAAATATACATAGTGTATCCCCTAATTGACCTATAATTATTTCCTGTGGTAGGGTACACTATTACCCTGTAATATAATACCTGGTCCAATTTAAATATTATGGGTCAATATTAAGGTCTGATATTGCGCCTTGCGTTAGTTAACCATTGAAAGATGTCTTTGAATTTTTAAAGCATTTTAGAACGCTTATTTCTTCATTTTAAGCATCTCAGAACACTCTATTTCGCATAGGCATATATAGTAAACTTTAGGGTCACTCTGTGTACCCCCTAATTGACCTATAATTATTTCCTGTGGTAGGGTACACTATAACCCTGTAATATAATACGTGGTCAAATTTAAAAATTATAGGTCAATATTAAGGTCCGATACCGTGCCGTTAGTTAACATAGAAAAGTGTCTTCGTATTTCCTTGTTTTAATGCACTATTTAAAATATACATAGTGTACCCCCTAATTGACCTATAATTATTTCCTGTGGTAGGGTACTCTATTACCCTGTAATATAATACCTGGTCCAATTTAAATATTATGGGTCAATATTAAGGTCTGATATTGCGCCTAGCGTTAGTTAACCATTGAAAGATGTCTTTGAATTTTTAAAGCATTTTAGAACGCTTATTTCTTCATTTTAAGCTTCTCAGAACACTTTATTTCGCATAGGCATACATAGTAAACTTTAGGGTCACGCTGTGTACCCCCTAATTGACCTATAATTATTTCCTGTGGTAGGATACACTATAACCCTGTAATATAATACGTGGTCCCATTTAAAAATTATAGGTCAATATTAAGGTCCGATACCGTGCCGTTAGTTAACATAGAAAAGTGTCTTCGTATTTCCTTGTTTTAATGCACTATTTAAAATATACATAGTGTACCCCCTAATTGACCTATAATTATTTCCTGTGGAAGGGTACACTATTACCCTGTAATATAATACCTGGTCCAATTTAAATATTATGGGTCAATATTAAGGTCTGATATTGCGCCTTGCG
The DNA here is from genome assembly GCF_982258835.1 of Parasteatoda tepidariorum. NCBI lineage: Eukaryota > Metazoa > Arthropoda > Arachnida > Araneae > Theridiidae > Parasteatoda > Parasteatoda tepidariorum. Next base: position 47,513 of record NW_028257418.1, on the reverse strand, counting down.
TTAGTTAACCATTGAAAGATGTCTTTGAATTTTTAAAGCATTTTTGAACGCTTATTTCTTCATTTTAAGCATCTCAGAACACTCTATTTCGCATAGGCATACATAGTAAAATTTAGGGTCACGCTGTGTACACCCTAAATGACCTATAAATATTTCCTGTGGTAGGGTACACTATTACCCTGTAATATAATACGTGGTCCAATTTAAAAATTATAGGTCAATATTAAGGTCCGATACCGTGCCGTTAGTTAACATAGAAAAATGTCTTTGAATTTTTAAAGCATTTTAGAATGCTTATTTCCTCATTTTAAGCTTCTCAGAACACTTTATTTCGCATAGGCATACATAGTAAAATTTAGGGTCACGCTGTGTACCACCTAAATAACCTATAATTAATTCCTGTGGTAGGGTACACTATTACCCTGTAATATAATACGTGGTCCAATGTAAAAATTATAGGTCAATATTAAGTTCCGATACCGTGCTGTTAGTTAACATTGAAAAATGTCGTCGTATTTCCTTGTTTTAATGCACTATTTAAAATATACATAGTGTACCCCCTAATTGACCTATAATTATTTCCTGTGGTAGGGTACACTATTACCCTGTAATACAATACCTTGTTCAATTTAAATATTATGGGTCAATATTAAGGTTTGATATTGCGCCTTGCGTTAGTTAACCATTGAAAGATGTCTTTGAATTTTTAAAGCATTTTAGAACGCTTATTTCTTCATTTTAAGCTTCTCAGAACACTTTATTTCGCATAGGCATACATAGTAAACTTTAGGGTCACGCTGTGTACCCCCTAATTGACCTATAATTATTTCCTGTGGTAGGGTACACTATTACCCTGTAATATAATAGGTGGTCCAATTTAAAAATTATAGGTCAATATTAAGGTCCGATACCGTGCCGTTAGTTAGCATAGAAAAATGTCTTTGAATTTTTAAAGCATTTTAGAACGCTTATTTCCTCATTTTAAGCTTCTCAGAACACTTTATTTCGCATAGGCATACATAGTAAACTTTAGGGTCACTCTGCGTACCCCCTAATTGACCTATAATTATTTCCTGTGATAGGGTACACTATAACCCTGTAATATAATACGTGGTCCAATTTACAAATTATAGGTCAATATTAAGGTCCGATACCGTGCCGTTAGTTAACATAGAAAAGTGTCTTCGTATTTCCTTGTTTTAATGCACTATTTAAAATATAAATAGTGTACCCCCTAATTGACCTATAATTATTTCCTGTCGTAGTTTACACTATTACCCTGTAATACAATACCTTGTTCAATTTAAATATTATGGGTCAATATTAAGGTTTGATATTGCGCCTTGCGTTAGTTAACCATTGAAAGATGTCTTTGAATTTTTAAAGCATTTTAGAACGCTTATTTCTTCATTTTAAGCTTCTCAGAACACTTTATTTCGCATAGGCATACATAGTAAACTTTAGGGTCACGCTGTGTACCCCCTAATTGACCTATAATTATTTCCTGTGGTAGGGTACACTATTACCCTGTAATATAATAGGTGGTCCAATTTAAAAATTATAGGTCAATATTAAGGTCCGATACCGTGCCGTTAGTTAGCATAGAAAAATGTCTTTGAATTTTTAAAGCATTTTAGAACGCTTATTTCCTCATTTTAAGCTTCTCAGAACACTTTATTTCGCATAGGCATACATAGTAAACTTTAGGGTCACTCTGCGTTCCCCCTAATTGACCTATAATTATTTCCTGTGGTAGGGTACACTATAACCCTGTAATATAATACGTGGTCCAATTTACAAATTATAGGTCAATATTAAGGTCCGATACCGTGCCGTTAGTTAACATAGAAAAGTGTCTTCGTATTTCCTTGTTTTAATGCACTATTTAAAATATACATAGTGTACCCCCTAATTGACCTATAATTATTTCCTGTGGTAGGGTACACTATTACCCTGTAATATAATACCTGGTCCAATTTAAATATTATGGGTCAATATTAAGGTCTGATATTGCGCCTTGCGCTAGTTAACCATTGAAAGATGTCTTTGAATTTTTAAAGCATTTTAGAACGCTTATTTCTTCATTTTAAGCTTCTCAGAACACTTTATTTCGCATAGGCATACATAGTAAAATTTAGGGTCACGCTGTGTACCCCCTAAATGACCTATAATTATTTCCTGTGGTAGGGCACACTATTACCCTGTAATATAATACGTGGTCCAATTTAAAAATTATAGGTCAATATTAAGGTCCGATACCGTGCCGTTAGTTAACATAGAAAAATGTCTTTGAATTTTTAAAGCATTTTAGAACGCTTATTTCCTCATTTTAAGCTTCTCAGAACACTTTATTTCGCATAGGCATACATAGTAAACTTTAGGGTCACTCTGTGTACCCCCTAATTGACCTATAATTATTTCCTGTGGTAGGGTACACTATAACCCTGTAATATAATACGTGGTCCAGTTTAAAAATTATAGGTCAATATTAAGGTCCGATACCGTGCCGTTAGTTAACATAGAAAAGTGTCTTCGTATTTCCTTGTTTTAATGCACTATTTAAAATATACATAGTGTATCCCCTAATTGACCTATAATTATTTCCTGTGGTAGGGTACACTATTACCCTGTAATATAATACCTGGTCCAATTGAAATATTATGGTTCCATATTAAGGTCTGATATCGCGCCTTGCGTTAGTTAACCATTGAAAGATGTCTTTGAATTTTTAAAGCATTTTAGAACGCTTATTTCTTCATTTTAAGCTTCTCAGAACACTCTATTTCGCATAGGCATACATAGTAAATTTTAGGGTCATGCTGTGTACCACCTAATTGACCTATAATTATTTCCTGTGGTAGGGTACACTATTACCCTGTAATATAATACGTGGTACAATTTAAAAATTATAGGTCAATATTAAGGTCCGATACCGTGCCGTTAGTTAACATAGAAAAGTGTCTTCGTATTTCCTTGTTTTAATGCACTAATTAAAATATACATAGTGTACCCCCTAATTGACCTATAATTATTTCCTGTGGTAGGGTGCACTAATACCCTGTAATATAATACCTGGTCCAATTTAAATATTATGGGTCAATATTAAGGTCTGATATTGCGCCTTGCGCTAGTTAACCATTGAAAGATGTCTTTGAATTTTTAAAGCATTTTAGAACGCTTATTTCTTCATTTTAAGCTTCTCAGAACACTCTATTTCGCATAAGCATACATAGTAAAATTTAGGGTCACGCTGTGTACCCCCTAAATGACCTATAATTGTTTCCTGTGGTAGGGTACACTATTACCCTGTAATATAATACGTGGTCCAATTTAAAAATTATAGGTCAATATTAAGGTCCGATACCGTGCCGTTAGTTAACATTGAAAAATGTCTTTGAATTTTTAAAGCATTTTAGAACGCTTATTTCCTCATTTTAAGCTTCTCAGAACACTTTATTTCGCATAGGCATACATAGTAAACTTTAGGGTCACGCTGTGTACCCCCTAATTGACCTATAATTATTTCCTGCGGTAGGATTTACTATAACCCTGTAATATAATACGTGGTCCAATTTAAAAATTATAGGTCAATATTAAGGTCAGATACCGTGCCGTTAGTTAACATAGAAAAGTGTCTTCGAATTTCCTTGTTTTAATGCACTATTTAAAATATACATAGTGTACCCCCTAATTGACCTATAATTATTTCCTGTGGTAGGGTACACTATTACCCTCAGATATAATACCTGGTTCAAGTTAAATATTATGGGTCAATATTAAGGTCTGATATTGCGCCTTGCGTTAGTTAACCATTGAAAGATGTCTTTGAATTTTTAAAGCATTTTAGAACGCTTATTTCTTCATTTTAAGCATCTCAGAACACTCTATTTCGCATAGGCATACATAGTAAACTTTAAGGTCACGCTGTGTACCCCCTAATTGACCTATAATTATTTCCTGTTGTAGGGTACACTATTACCCTGTAATATAATAGGTGGTCCAATTTAAAAATTATAGGTCAATATTAAGGTCCGATACCGTGCCGTTAGTTAGCATAGAAAAATGTCTTTGAATTTTTAAAGCATTTTAGAACGCTTATTTCCTCATTTTAAGCTTCTCAGAACACTTCATTTCGCATAGGCATACATAGAAAACTTTAGGGTCACTCTGCGTACCCCCTAATTGACCTATAATTATTTCCTGTGGTAGGGTACACTATAACCCTGTAATATAATACGTGGTCCAATTTAAAAATTATAGGTCAATATTAAGGTCCGATACCGTGCCGTTAGTTAACATAGAAAAGTGTCTTCGTATTTTCTTGTTTTAATGCACTATTTAAAACATACATAGTGTATCCCCTAATTGACCTATAATTATTTCCTGTTGTAGGGTACACTATTACCCTGTAATATAATACCTGGTCCAATTGAAATATTATGGTTCCATATTAAGGTCTGATATCGCGCCTTGCGTTAGTTAACCATTGAAAGATGTCTTTGAATTTTTAAAGCATTTTAGAACGCTTATTTCTTCATTTTAAGCTTCTCAGAACACTCTATTTCGCATAGGCATACATAGTAAATTTTAGGGTCATGCTGTGTACCACCTAATTGACCTATAATTATTTCCTGTGGTAAGGTACACTATTACCCTGTAATATAATACGTGGTACAATTTAAAAATTATAGGTCAATATTAAGGTCCGATACCGTGCCGTTAGTTAACATAGAAAAGTGTCTTCGTATTTCCTTGTTTTAATGCACTATTTAAAATATACATAGTGTACCCCCTAATTGACCTATAATTATTTCCTGTGGTAGGGTGCACTATTACCCTGTAATATAATACCTGGTCCAATTTAAATATTATGGGTCAATATTAAGGTCTGATATTGCGCCTTGCGCTAGTTAACCATTGAAAGATGTCTTTGAATTTTTAAAGCATTTTAGAACGCTTATTTCTTCATTTTAAGCTTCTCAGAACACTTTATTTCGCATAGGCATACATAGTAAAATTTAGGGTCACGCTGTGTACCCCCTAAATGACCTATAATTATTTCCTGTGGTAGGGTACACTATTACCCTGTAATATAATAGGTGGTCCAATTTAAAAATTATAGGTCAATATTAAGGTCCGATACCGTGCCGTTAGTTAGCATAGAAAAATGTCTTTGAATTTTAAAAGCATTTTAGAACGCTTATTTCCTCATTTTAAGCTTCTCAGAACACTTTATTTCGCATAATCATACATAGTAAACTTTAGGGTCACACTGTGTACCCCCTAATTGACCTATAATTATTTCCTGTGGTAGGGTACACTATTACCCTGTAATATAATACCTGGTCCAATTTAAATATTATGGGTCAATATTAAGGTCTGATATTGCGCCTTGCGTTAGTTAACCATTGGAAGATGTCTTTGAATTTTTAAAGCATTTTAGAACGCTTATTTCTTCTTTTTAAGCATCTCAGAACACTCTATTTCGCATAGGCATACATAGTAAAATTTAGGGTCACGCTGTGTACCCCATAAATGACCTATAATTATTTCCTGTGGTAGGGTACACTATTACCCTGTAATATAATACGTGGTCCAATTTAAAAATTATAGGTCAATATTAAGGTCCGATACCGTGCCGTTAGTTAACATAGAAAAATGTCTTTGAATTTTTAAAGCATTTTAGAACGCTTATTTCCTCATTTTAAGCTTCTCAGAACACTTTATTTCGCATAGGCATACATAGTAAACTTTAGGGTCACGCTGTGTACCCCCTAATTGACCTATAATTATTTCCTTTGGTAGGGTACACTATTACCCTGTAATATAATACCTGGTCCAATTTAAATTTTATGGGTCAATATTAAGGTCTGATATTGCGCCTTGCGTTAGTTAACCATTGAAAGATGTCTTTGAATTTTTAAAGCATTTTAGACCGCTTATTTCTTCATTTTAAGCTTCTCAGAACACTCTATTTCGCATAGGCATACATAGTAAAATTTAGGGTCACGCTGTGTACCCCCTAAATGACCTATAATTATTTCCTGTGGTAGGGTACACTATTACCCTGTAATATAATACGTGGTCCAATTTAAAAATTATAGGTCAATATTAAGTTCCGATACCGTGCCGTTAGTTAACATTGAAAAATGTCTTCGTATTTCCTTGTTTTAATGCACTATTTAAAATACACATAGTGTACCCCCTAATTGACCTATAATTATTTCCTGTGGTAGGGTACACTATTACCCTGTAATACAATACCTGGTTCAATTTAAATATTATGGGTCAATATTAAGGTTTGATATTGCGCCTTGCGTTAGTTAACCATTGAAAGATGTCTTTGAATTTTTAAAGCATTTTAGAACGCTTATTTCCTCATTTTAAGCTTCTCAGAACACTTTATTTCGCATAGGCATACATAGTAAACTTTAGGGTCACGCTGTGTACCCCCTAATTGACCTATAATTATTTCCTGCGGTAGGATTTACTATAACCCTGTAATATAATACGTGGTCCAATTTAAAAATTATAGGTCAATATTAAGGTCAGATACCGTGCCGTTAGTTAACATAGAAAAGTGTCTTCGAATTTCCTTGTTTTAATGCACTATTTAAAATATACATAGTGTACCCCCTAATTGACCTATAATTATTTCCTGTGGTAGGGTACACTATTACCCTCAGATATAATACCTGGTTCAAGTTAAATATTATGGGTCAATATTAAGGTCTGATATTGCGCCTTGCGTTAGTTAACCATTGAAAGATGTCTTTGAATTTTTAAAGCATTTTAGAACGCTTATTTCTTCATTTTAAGCATCTCAGAACACTCTATTTCGCATAGGCATACATAGTAAACTTTAAGGTCACGCTGTGTACCCCCTAATTGACCTATAATTATTTCCTGTTGTAGGGTACACTATTACCCTGTAATATAATAGGTGGTCCAATTTAAAAATTATAGGTCAATATTAAGGTCCGATACCGTGCCGTTAGTTAGCATAGAAAAATGTCTTTGAATTTTTAAAGCATTTTAGAACGCTTATTTCCTCATTTTAAGCTTCTCAGAACACTTCATTTCGCATAGGCATACATAGAAAACTTTAGGGTCACTCTGCGTACCCCCTAATTGACCTATAATTATTTCCTGTGGTAGGGTACACTATAACCCTGTAATATAATACGTGGTCCAATTTAAAAATTATAGGTCAATATTAAGGTCCGATACCGTGCCGTTAGTTAACATAGAAAAGTGTCTTCGTATTTTCTTGTTTTAATGCACTATTTAAAACATACATAGTGTATCCCCTAATTGACCTATAATTATTTCCTGTTGTAGGGTACACTATTACCCTGTAATATAATACCTGGTCCAATTGAAATATTATGGTTCCATATTAAGGTCTGATATCGCGCCTTGCGTTAGTTAACCATTGAAAGATGTCTTTGAATTTTTAAAGCATTTTAGAACGCTTATTTCTTCATTTTAAGCTTCTCAGAACACTCTATTTCGCATAGGCATACATAGTAAATTTTAGGGTCATGCTGTGTACCACCTAATTGACCTATAATTATTTCCTGTGGTAAGGTACACTATTACCCTGTAATATAATACGTGGTACAATTTAAAAATTATAGGTCAATATTAAGGTCCGATACCGTGCCGTTAGTTAACATAGAAAAGTGTCTTCGTATTTCCTTGTTTTAATGCACTATTTAAAATATACATAGTGTACCCCCTAATTGACCTATAATTATTTCCTGTGGTAGGGTGCACTATTACCCTGTAATATAATACCTGGTCCAATTTAAATATTATGGGTCAATATTAAGGTCTGATATTGCGCCTTGCGCTAGTTAACCATTGAAAGATGTCTTTGAATTTTTAAAGCATTTTAGAACGCTTATTTCTTCATTTTAAGCTTCTCAGAACACTTTATTTCGCATAGGCATACATAGTAAAATTTAGGGTCACGCTGTGTACCCCCTAAATGACCTATAATTATTTCCTGTGGTAGGGTACACTATTACCCTGTAATATAATAGGTGGTCCAATTTAAAAATTATAGGTCAATATTAAGGTCCGATACCGTGCCGTTAGTTAGCATAGAAAAATGTCTTTGAATTTTAAAAGCATTTTAGAACGCTTATTTCCTCATTTTAAGCTTCTCAGAACACTTTATTTCGCATAATCATACATAGTAAACTTTAGGGTCACACTGTGTACCCCCTAATTGACCTATAATTATTTCCTGTGGTAGGGTACACTATTACCCTGTAATATAATACCTGGTCCAATTTAAATATTATGGGTCAATATTAAGGTCTGATATTGCGCCTTGCGTTAGTTAACCATTGGAAGATGTCTTTGAATTTTTAAAGCATTTTAGAACGCTTATTTCTTCTTTTTAAGCATCTCAGAACACTCTATTTCGCATAGGCATACATAGTAAAATTTAGGGTCACGCTGTGTACCCCCTAAATGACCTATAATTATTTCCTGTGGTAGGGTACACTATTACCCTGTAATATAATACGTGGTCCAATTTAAAAATTATAGGTCAATATTAAGGTCCGATACCGTGCCGTTAGTTAACATAGAAAAATGTCTTTGAATTTTTAAAGCATTTTAGAACGCTTATTTCCTCATTTTAAGCTTCTCAGAACACTTTATTTCGCATAGGCATACATAGTAAACTTTAGGGTCACGCTGTGTACCCCCTAATTGACCTATAATTATTTCCTTTGGTAGGGTACACTATTACCCTGTAATATAATACCTGGTCCAATTTAAATTTTATGGGTCAATATTAAGGTCTGATATTGCGCCTTGCGTTAGTTAACCATTGAAAGATGTCTTTGAATTTTTAAAGCATTTTAGACCGCTTATTTCTTCATTTTAAGCTTCTCAGAACACTCTATTTCGCATAGGCATACATAGTAAAATTTAGGGTCACGCTGTGTACCCCCTAAATGACCTATAATTATTTCCTGTGGTAGGGTACACTATTACCCTGTAATATAATACGTGGTCCAATTTAAAAATTATAGGTCAATATTAAGTTCCGATACCGTGCCGTTAGTTAACATTGAAAAATGTCTTCGTATTTCCTTGTTTTAATGCACTATTTAAAATACACATAGTGTACCCCCTAATTGACCTATAATTATTTCCTGTGGTAGGGTACACTATTACCCTGTAATACAATACCTGGTTCAATTTAAATATTATGGGTCAATATTAAGGTTTGATATTGCGCCTTGCGTTAGTTAATCATTGAAAGATGTCTTTGAATTTTTAAAGCATTTTAGAACGCTTATTTCTTCATTTTAAGCTTCTCAGAACACTTTATTTCGCATAGGCATACATAGTAAACTTTAGGGTCACGCTGTGTACCTTCTAATTGACCTATAATTATTTCCTGTGGTAGGGTACACTATTACCCTGTAATATAATAGGTGGTCCAATTTAAAAATTATAGGTCAATATTAAGGTCCGATACCGTGCCGTTAGTTAGCATAGAAAAATGTCTTTGAATTTTTAAAGCATTTTAGAACGCTTATTTCCTCATTTTAAGCTTCTCAGAACACTTTATTTCGCATAGGCATACATAGTAAACTTTAGGGTCACTCTGCGTACCCCCTAATTGACCTATAATTATTTCCTGTGGTAGGGTACACTATAACCCTGTAATATAATACGTGGTCCAATTTAAAAATTATAGGTCAATATTAATTTCCGATACCGTGCCGTTAGTTAACATAGAAAAGTGTCTTCGTATTTCCTTGTTTTAATGCACTATTTAAAATATACATAGTGTACCCCCTAATTGACCTATAATTATTTCCTGTGGTAGGGTACACTATTACCCTGTAATATAATACCTGGTCCAATTTAAATATTATGGGTCAATATTAAGGTCTGATATTGCGCCTTGCGTTAGTTAACCATTGAAAGATGTCTTTGAATTTTTAAAGCATTTTTGAACGCTTATTTCTTCATTTTAAGCATCTCAGAACACTCTATTTCGCATAGGCATACATAGTAAAATTTAGGGTCACGCTGTGTACCCCCTAAATGACCTATAATTATTTCCTGCGGTAGGGTACATTATTACCCTGTAATATAATACGTGGTCCAATTTAAAAATTATAAGTCAATATTAAGGTCCGATACCGTGCCGTTAGTTAACATAGAAAAATGTCTTTGAATTTTTAAAGCATTTTAGAACGCTTATTTCCTCATTTTAAGCTTCTCAGAACACTTTATTTCGCATAGGCATACATAGTAAAATTTAGGGTCACGCTGTGTACCCCCTAAATGACCTATACTTAATTCCTGTGGTAGGGTACACTATTACCCTGTAATATAATACGTGGTCCAATGTAAAAATTATAGGTCAATATTAAGTTCCGATACCGTGCCGTTAGTTAACATTGAAAAATGTCTTCGTATTCCCTTGTTTTAATGCACTATTTAAAATATACATAGTGTACCCCCTAATTGACCTATAATTATTTCCTGTGGTAGGGTACACTATTAACCTGTAATACAATACCTTGTTCAATTTAAATATTATGGGTCAATATTAAGGTTTGATATTGCGCCTTGCGTTAGTTAACCATTGAAAGATGTCTTTGAATTTTTAAAGCATTTTAGAACGCTTATTTCTTCATTTTAAGCTTCTCAGAACACTTTATTTCGCATAGGCATACATAGTAAACTTAAGGGTCACGCTGTGTACTCCCTAATTGACCTATAATTATTTCCTGTGGTAGGGTACACTATTACCCTGTAATATAATAGGTGGTCCAATTTAAAAATTATAGGTCAATATTAAGGTCCGATACCGTGCCGTTAGTTAGCATAGAAAAATGTCTTTGAATTTTAAAAGCATTTTAGAACGCTTATTTCCTCATTTTAAGCTTCTCAGAACACTTTATTTCGCATAGGCATACATAGTAAACTTTAGGGTCACACTGTGTACCCCCTAATTGACCTATAATTATTTCCTGTGGTAGGGTACACTATTACCCTGTAATATAATACGTGGTCCAATTTAAAAATTATGGGTCAATATTAAGGTCCGATACCGTGCCGTTAGTTAACATTGAAAAATGTCTTCGTATTCCCTTGTTTTAATGCACTATTTAAAATATACATAGTGTACCCCCTAATTGACCTATAATTATTTCCTGTGGTAGGGTACACTATTAACCTGTAATACAATACCTTGTTCAATTTAAATATTATGGGTCAATATTAAGGTTTGATATTGCGCCTTGCGTTAGTTAACCATTGAAAGATGTCTTTGAATTTTTAAAGCATTTTAGAACGCTTATTTCTTCATTTTAAGCTTCTCAGAACACTTTATTTCGCATAGGCATACATAGTAAACTTAAGGGTCACGCTGTGTACTCCCTAATTGACCTATAATTATTTCCTGTGGTAGGGTACACTATTACCCTGTAATATAATAGGTGGTCCAATTTAAAAATTATAGGTCAATATTAAGGTCCGATACCGTGCCGTTAGTTAGCATAGAAAAATGTCTTTGAATTTTAAAAGCATTTTAGAACGCTTATTTCCTCATTTTAAGCTTCTCAGAACACTTTATTTCGCATAGGCATACATAGTAAACTTTAGGGTCACACTGTGTACCCCCTAATTGACCTATAATTATTTCCTGTGGTAGGGTACACTATTACCCTGTAATATAATACGTGGTCCAATTTAAAAATTATGGGTCAATATTAAGGTCCGATACCGTGCCGTTAGTTAACATAGAAAAGTGTCTTCGTATTTCCTTGTTTTAATGCACAATTTAAAATATACATAGTGTACCCCCTAATTGACCTATAATTATTTCCTGTGGTAGGGTACACTATTACCCTGTAATATAATACCTGGTCCAATTTAAATATTATGGGTCAATATTAAGGTCTGATATTGCGCCTTGCGCTAGTTAACCATTGAAAGATGTCTTTGAATTTTTAAAGCATTTTAGAACGCTTATTTCTTCATTTTAAGCTTCTCAGAACACTCTATTTCGCATAAGCATACATAGTAAAATTTAGGGTCACGCTGTGTACCCCCTAAATGACCTATAAATATTTCCTGTGGTAGGGTACACTATTACCCTGTAATATAATACGTGGTCCAATTTAAAAATTATAGGTCAATATTAAGGTCCGATACCGTGCCGTTAGTTAGCATAGAAAAATGTCTTTGAATTTTTAAAGCATTTTAGAACGCTTATTTCCTCATTTTAAGCTTCTCAGAACACTTTATTTCGCATAGGCATACATAGTAAACTTTAGGGTCACTCTGCGTTCCCCCTAATTGACCTATAATTATTTCCTGTGGTAGGGTACACTATAACCCTGTAATATAATACGTGGTCCAATTTAAAAATTATAGATCAATATTAAGGTCCGATACCGTGCCGTTAGTTAACAAAGAAAAGTGTCTTCGTATTTCCTTGTTTTAATGCACTATTTAAAATATACATAGTGTATCCCCTAATTGACCTATAATTATTTCCTGTGGTAGGGTACACTATTACCCTGTAATATAATACCTGGTCCAATTGAAATATTATGGTTCCATATTAAGGTCTGATATCGCGCCTTGCGTTAGTTAACCATTGAAAGATGTCTTTGAATTTTTAAAGCATTTTAGAACGCTTATTTCTTCATTTTAAGCTTCTCAGAACACTCTATTTCGCATAGGCATACATAGTAAATTTTAGGGTCATGCTGTGTACCACCTAATTGACCTATAATTATTTCCTGTGGTAGGGTACACTATTACCCTGTAATATAATACGTGGTACAATTTAAAAATTATAGGTCAATATTAAGGTCCGATACCGTGCCGTTAGTTAACATAGAAAAGTGTCTTCGTATTTCCTTGTTTTAATGCACTAATTAAAATATACATAGTGTACCCCCTAATTGACCTATAATTATTTCCTGTGGTAGGGTGCACTAATACCCTGTAATATAATACCTGGTCCAATTTAAATATTATGGGTCAATATTAAGGTCTGATATTGCGCCTTGCGCTAGTTAACCATTGAAAGATGTCTTTGAATTTTTAAAGCATTTTAGAACGCTTATTTCTTCATTTTAAGCTTCTCAGAACACTCTATTTCGCATAAGCATACATAGTAAAATTTAGGGTCACGCTGTGTACCCCCTAAATGACCTATAATTGTTTCCTGTGGTAGGGTACACTATTACCCTGTAATATAATACGTGGTCCAATTTAAAAATTATAGGTCAATATTAAGGTCCGATACCGTGCCGTTAGTTAACATTGAAAAATGTCTTTGAATTTTTAAAGCATTTTAGAACGCTTATTTCCTCATTTTAAGCTTCTCAGAACACTTTATTTCGCATAGGCATACATAGTAAACTTTAGGGTCACGCTGTGTACCCCCTAATTGACCTATAATTATTTCCTGCGGTAGGATACACTATAACCCTGTAATATAATACGTGGTCCAATTTAAAAATTATAGGTCAATATTAAGGTCAGATACCGTGCCGTTAGTTAACATAGAAAAGTGTCTTCGAATTTCCTTGTTTTAATGCACTATTTAAAATATACATAGTGTACCCCCTAATTGACCTATAATTATTTCCTGTGGTAGGGTACACTATTACCCTCAGATATAATACCTGGTTCAAGTTAAATATTATGGGTCAATATTAAGGTCTGATATTGCGCCTTGCGTTAGTTAACCATTGAAAGATGTCTTTGAATTTTTAAAGCATTTTAGAACGCTTATTTCTTCATTTTAAGCATCTCAGAACACTCTATTTCGCATAGGCATACATAGTAAACTTTAAGGTCACGCTGTGTACCCCCTAATTGACCTATAATTATTTCCTGTTGTAGGGTACACTATTACCCTGTAATATAATAGGTGGTCCAATTTAAAAATTATAGGTCAATATTAAGGTCCGATACCGTGCCGTTAGTTAGCATAGAAAAATGTCTTTGAATTTTTAAAGCATTTTAGAACGCTTATTTCCTCATTTTAAGCTTCTCAGAACACTTCATTTCGCATAGGCATACATAGAAAACTTTAGGGTCACTCTGCGTACCCCCTAATTGACCTATAATTATTTCCTGTGGTAGGGTACACTATAACCCTGTAATATAATACGTGGTCCAATTTAAAAATTATAGGTCAATATTAAGGTCCGATACCGTGCCGTTAGTTAACATAGAAAAGTGTCTTCGTATTTTCTTGTTTTAATGCACTATTTAAAACATACATAGTGTACCCCCTAATTGACCTATAATTATTTCCTGTTGTAGGGTACACTATTACCCTGTAATATAATACCTGGTCCAATTGAAATATTATGGTTCCATATTAAGGTCTGATATCGCGCCTTGCGTTAGTTAACCATTGAAAGATGTCTTTGAATTTTTAAAGCATTTTAGAACGCTTATTTCTTCATTTTAAGCTTCTCAGAACACTCTATTTCGCATAGGCATACATAGTAAATTTTAGGGTCACGCTGTGTACCACCTAATTGACCTATAAATATTTCCTGTGGTAGGGTACACTATTACCCTGTAATATAATAGGTGGTCCAATTTAAAAATTATAGGTCAATATTAAGGTCCGATACCGTGCCGTTAGTTAACATAGAAAAGTGTCTTCGTATTTCCTTGTTTTAATGCACTATTTAAAATATACATAGTGTACCCCCTAATTGACCTATAATTATTTCCTGTGGTAGGGTGCACTATTACCCTGTAATATAATACCTGGTCCAATTTAAATATTATGGGTCAATATTAAGGTCTGATATTGCGCCTTGCGCTAGTTAACCATTGAAAGATGTCTTTGAATTTTTAAAGCATTTTAGAACGCTTATTTCTTCATTTTAAGCTTCTCAGAACACTTTATTTCGCATAGGCATACATAGTAAAATTTAGGGTCACGCTGTGTACCCCCTAAATGACCTATAATTATTTCCTGTGGTAGGGTACACTATTACCCTGTAATATAATAGGTGGTCCAATTTAAAAATTATAGGTCAATATTAAGGTCCGATACCGTGCCGTTAGTTAGCATAGAAAAATGTCTTTGAATTTTAAAAGCATTTTAGAACGCTTATTTCCTCATTTTAAGCTTCTCAGAACACTTTATTTCGCATAATCATACATAGTAAACTTTAGGGTCACACTGTGTACCCCCTAATTGACCTATAATTATTTCCTGTGGTAGGGTACACTATTACCCTGTAATATAATACCTGGTCCAATTTAAATATTATGGGTCAATATTAAGGTCTGATATTGCGCCTTGCGTTAGTTAACCATTGGAAGATGTCTTTGAATTTTTAAAGCATTTTAGAACGCTTATTTCTTCTTTTTAAGCATCTCAGAACACTCTATTTCGCATAGGCATACATAGTAAAATTTAGGGTCACGCTGTGTACCCCCTAAATGACCTATAATTATTTCCTGTGGTAGGGTACACTATTACCCTGTAATATAATACGTGGTCCAATTTAAAAATTATAGGTCAATATTAAGGTCCGATACCGTGCCGTTAGTTAACATAGAAAAATGTCTTTGAATTTTTAAAGCATTTTAGAACGCTTATTTCCTCATTTTAAGCTTCTCAGAAAACTTTATTTCGCATAGGCATACATAGTAAACTTTAGGGTCACGCTGTGTACCCCCTAATTGACCTATAATTATTTCCTTTGGTAGGGTACACTATTACCCTGTAATATAATACCTGGTCCAATTTAAATTTTATGGGTCAATATTAAGGTCTGATATTGCGCCTTGCGTTAGTTAACCATTGAAAGATGTCTTTGAATTTTTAAAGCATTTTAGACCGCTTATTTCTTCATTTTAAGCTTCTCAGAACACTCTATTTCGCATAGGCATACATAGTAAAATTTAGGGTCACGCTGTGTACCCCCTAAATGACCTATAATTATTTCCTGTGGTAGGGAACACTATTACCCTGTAATATAATACGTGGTCCAATTTAAAAATTATAGGTCAATATTAAGTTCCGATACCGTGCCGTTAGTTAACATTGAAAAATGTCTTCGTATTTCCTTGTTTTAATGCACTATTTAAAATACACATAGTGTACCCCCTAATTGACCTATAATTATTTCCTGTGGTAGGGTACACTATTACCCTGTAATACAATACCTGGTTCAATTTAAATATTATGGGTCAATATTAAGGTTTGATATTGCGCCTTGCGTTAGTTAACCATTGAAAGATGTCTTTGAATTTTTAAAGCATTTTAGAACGCTTATTTCTTCATTTTAAGCTTCTCAGAACACTTTATTTCGCATAGGCATACATAGTAAACTTTAGGGTCACGCTGTGTACCTTCTAATTGACCTATAATTATTTCCTGTGGTAGGGTACACTATTACCCTGTAATATAATAGATGGTCCAATTTAAAAATTATAGGTCAATATTAAGGTCCGATACCGTGCCGTTAGTTAGCATAGAAAAATGTCTTTGAATTTTTAAAGCATTTTAGAACGCTTATTTCCTCATTTTAAGCTTCTCAGAACACTTTATTTCGCATAGGCATACATAGTAAACTTTAGGGTCACTCTGCGTACCCCCTAATTGACCTATAATTATTTCCTGTGGTAGGGTACACTATAACCCTGTAATATAATACGTGGTCCAATTTAAAAATTATAGGTCAATATTAAGGTCCGATACCGTGCCGTTAGTTAACATAGAAAAGTGTCTTCGTATTTCCTTGTTTTAATGCACTATTTAAAATATACATAGTGTACCCCCTAATTGACCTATAATTATTTCCTGTGGTAGGGTACACTATTACCCTGTAATATAATACCTGGTCCAATTTAAATATTATGGGTCAATATTAAGGTCTGATATTGCGCCTTGCGTTAGTTAACCATTGAAAGAGGTCTTTGAATTTTTAAAGCATTTTAGAACGCTTATTTCTTCATTTTAAGCTTCTCAGAACACTTTATTTCGCATAGGCATACATAGTAAACTTTATGGTCACGCTGTGTACCCCCTAATTGACCTATAATTATTTCCTGTGGTAGGATACACTATAACCCTGTAATATAATACGTGGTCCAATTTAAAAATTATAGGTCAATATTAAGGTCCGATACCGTGCCGTTAGTTAACATAGAAAAGTGTCTTCGTATTTCCTTGTTTTAATGCACTATTTAAAATATACATAGTGTACCCCCTAATTGACCTATAATTATTTCCTGTGGAAGGGTACACTATTACCCTGTAATATAATACCTGGTCCAATTTAAATATTATGGGCCAATATTAAGGTCTGATATTGCGCCTTGCGTTAGTTAACCATTGAAAGATGTCTTTGAATTTTTAAAGCATTTTTGAACGCTTATTTCTTCATTTTAAGCATCTCAGAACACTCTATTTCGCATAGGCATACATAGTAAAATTTAGGGTCACGCTGTGTACCCCCTAAATGACCTATAAATATTTCCTGTGGTAGTGTACACTATTACCCTGTAATATAATACGTGGTCCAATTTAAAAATTATAGGTCAATATTAAGGTCCGATACCGTGCCGTTAGTTAACATAGAAAAGTGTCTTCGTATTTCCTTGTTTTAATGCACTATTTAAAATATACATAGTGTACCCCCTAATTGACCTATAATTATTTCCTGTGGAAGGGTACACTATTACCCTGTAATATAATACCTGGTCCAATTTAAATATTATGGGTCAATATTAAGGTCTGATATTGCGCCTAGCGTTAGTTAACCATTGAAAGATGTCTTTGAATTTTTAAAGCATTTTAGAACGCTTATTTCTTCATTTTAAGCTTCTCAGAACACTTTATTTCGCATAGGCATACATAGTAAACTTTATGGTCACGCTGTGTACCCCCTAATTGACCTATAATTATTTCCTGTGGTAGGATACACTATAACCCTGTAATATAATACGTGGTCCAATTTAAAAATTATAGGTCAATATTAAGGTCCGATACCGTGCCGTTAGTTAACATAGAAAAGTGTCTTCGTATTTCCTTGTTTTAATGCACTATTTAAAATATACATAGTGTACCCCCTAATTGACCTATAATTATTTCCTGTGGAAGGGTACACTATTACCCTGTAATATAATACCTGGTCCAATTTAAATATTATGGGTCAATATTAAGGTCTGATATTGCGCCTTGCGTTAGTTAACCATTGAAAGATGTCTTTGAATTTTTAAAGCATTTTTGAACGCTTATTTCTTCATTTTAAGCATCTCAGAACACTCTATTTCGCATAGGCATACATAGTAAAATTTAGGGTCACGCTGTGTACCCCCTAAATGACCTATAATTAATTCCTGTGGTAGGGTACACTATTACCCTGTAATATAATAGGTGGTCCAATTTAAAAATTATAGGTCAATATTAAGGTCCGATACCGTGCCGTTAGTTAGCATAGAAAAATGTCTTTGAATTTTTAAAGCATTTTAGAACGCTTATTTCCTCATTTTAAGCTACTCAGAACACTTTATTTCGCATAGGCATACATAGTAAACTTTAGGGTCACTCTGCGTACCCCCTAATTGACCTATAATTATTTCCTGTGGTAGGGTACACTATAACCCTGTAATATAATACGTGGTCCAATTTAAAAATTATAGGTCAATATTAAGGTCCGATACCGTGCCGTTAGTTAACATAGAAAAGTGTCTTCGTATTTCCTTGTTTTAATGCACAATTTAAAATATACATAGTGTACCCCCTAATTGACCTATAATTATTTCCTGTGGTAGGGTACACTATTACCCTGTAATATAATACCAGGTCCAATTTAAATATTATGGGTCAATATTAAGGTCTGATATTGCGCCTTGCGCTAGTTAACCATTGAAAGATGTCTTTGAATTTTTAAAGCATTTTAGAACGCTTATTTCTTCATTTTAAGCTTCTCAGAACTCTCTATTTCGCATAAGCATACATAGTAAAATTTAGGGTCACGCTGTGTACCCCCTAAATGACCTATAAATATTTCCTGTGGTAGGGTACACTATTACCCTGTAATATAATACGTGGTCCAATTTAAAAATTATAGGTCAATATTAAGGTCCGATACCGTGCCGTTAGTTAGCATAGAAAAATGTCTTTGAATTTTTAAAGCATTTTAGAACGCTTATTTCCTCATTTTAAGCTTCTCAGAACACTTTATTTCGCATAGGCATACATAGTAAACTTTAGGGTCACTCTGCGTACCCCCTAATTGACCTATAATTATTTCCCGTGGTAGGGAACAATATTACCCTGTAATATAATACGTGGTCCAATTTAAAATTTATAGGTCAATATTAAGGTCCGATACCGTGCCGTTAGTTAACATAGAAAAATGTCTTTGAATTTTTAAAGCATTTTAGAACGCTTATTTCCTCATTTTAAGCTTCTCAGAACACTTTATTTCGCATAGGCATACATAGTAACCTTTAGGGTCACGCTGTGTACCCCCTAATTGACCTATAATTATTTCCTGTGGTAGAGTTCACTATCACCCTGAAATATAATACGTGGTCCAATTTAAAAATTTTAGGTCAATATTAAGGTCCGATACCGTGCCGTTAGTTAACATAGAAAAGAGTCTTCGAATTTCCTTGTTTTAATGTACTATTTAAAATATACATAGTGTACCCCCTAACTGACCTATAATTATTTCCTGTGGTAGGGTACACTATTACCCTGTAATATAATACCTGGGCCAATTTAAATATTATGGGTCAATATTAAGGTCTGATATTGCGCCTTGCGTTAGTTAACCATTGAAAGATGTCTTTGAATTTTTAAAGCATTTTAGAACGCTTATTTCTTCATTTTAAGCTTCTCAAAACACTTTATTTCGCATAGGCATACATAGTAAACTTTAGGGTCACGCTGTGTACCCCCTAATTGACCTATAATTATTTCCCGTGGTAGGGAACAATATTACCCTGTAATATATAACGTGGTCAAATTTAAAAATTATAGGTCAATATTAAGGTCCTATACCGTACCGTTAGTTAACATAGAAAAATGTCTTTGAATTTTTAAAGCATTTCAGAACGCTTATTTCTTCATTTTAAGCTTCTCAGAACACTCTATTTCGCATAGGCATACATAGTAAACTTTAGGGTCACGCTCTGTACCCCCTAAGTGACCTATAATTATTTCCCGTGGTAGGGAACAATATTACCCTGTAATATAATACGTGGTCCAATTTAAAAATTATAGGTCAATAATAAGGTCCGATACCGTGCCGTTAGTTAACATAGAAAAATGTTTTTGAATTTTTAAAGCATTTTAGAACGCTTATTTCCTCATTTTAAGCTTCTCAGAACACTTTATTTCGCATAGGCATACATAGTAACCTTTAGGGTCACGCTGTGTACCCCCTAATTGACCTATAATTATTTCCTGTGGTAGAGTACACTATAACCCTGAAATATAATACGTGGTCAAATTTAAAAATTATAGGTCAATATTAAGGTCCGATACCGTGCCGTTAGTTAACATAGAAAAGTGTCTTCGAATTTCCTTGTTTTAATGCACTATTTAAAATATACATGGTGTAACCCCTAATTAACCTGTAATTATTTCCTGTGGTAGGGTACACTATTACCCTGTAATATAATACCTGGTCCAATTTAAATATTATGGGTCAATATTAAGGTCTGATATTGCGCCTTGCGTTAGTTAACCATTTAAAGATGTCTTTGAATTTTTAAAGCATTTTAGAACGCTTATTTCTTCATTTTAAGCTTCTCAGAACACTTTATTTCGCATAGGCAAACATAGTAAACTTTAGGGTCACGCTGTGTACCCCCTAAGTGACCTATAATTATTTCCCGTGGTAGGGTACACTATTACCCTGTAATATAATACGTGGTCCAATTTAAAACTTATAGGTCAATATTAAGGTCCGATACCGTGTCGTTAGTTAACATAGAAAAATGTCTTTGAATTTTTAAAGCATTTTAGAACGCTTATTTCCTCATTTTAAGCTTCTCAGAACACATTATTTCGCATAGGCATACATAGTAAACTTTAGGGTCACTCTGTGTTCCCCCTAATTGACCTATAAGTATTTCCTGTGGTAGGGTACACTATAACCCTGTAATATAATACGTGGTCCAATTTAAAAATTATAGGTCAATATTAAGGTCCGATACCGTGCCGTTAGTTAACATAGAAAAGTGTTTTCGTATTTCCTTGTTTTAATGCACTATTTAAAATATGCATAGTGTACCCCCAAATTGACCTATAATTATTTCCTGTGGTAGGGTACACTATTACCCTGTAATATAATACCTGGTCCAATTTAAATATTATGGGTCAATATTAAGGTCTGATATTGCGCCTTGCGTTAGTTAACCATTGAAAGATGTCTTTGAATTTTTAAAGCATTTTAGAACGCTTATTTCTTCATTTTAAGCATCTCAGAACACTCTATTTCGCATAGGCATACATAGTAAAATTTAGTGTCACGCTGTGTACCACCCCCTAAATGACCTATAATTATTTCCTGTGCTAGGGTACACTATTACCCTGTAATATAATACGTGGTCCAATTTAAAAATTATAGGTCAATATTAAGGTCCCATACCGTGCCGTTAGTTAACATAGAAAAATGTCTTTGAATTTTTAAAGCATTTTAGAACGCTTATTTCCTCATTTTAAGCTTCTCAGATCACTTTATTTCGCATAGGCATACATAGTAAACTTTAGGGTCACGCTGTGCACCCCCTAATTGACATATAAATATTTCCTGTGGTAGGGTACACTATAACCCTGTAATATAATACGTGGACCAATTTAAAAATTATAGGTCAATATTAAGGTCCGATACCGTGCCGTTAGTTAACACAGAAAAGTGTCTTCGAATTTCCTTGTTTTTATGCACTATTTAAAATATACATAGTGGGCTCCCTTATTGACCTATAATTATTTCCCGTGGTAGGGAACAATATTACCCTGTAATATATTACGTGGTCCAATTTAAAAATTATAGGTCAATATTAAGGTCCGATACCGTACCGTTAGTTAACATAGAAAAATGTCTTTCAATTTTTAAAGCATTTTAGAACGCTTATTTCCTCAATTTAAGCTTCTCAGAAAACTTTATTTTGCATAGGAATACATAGTAAACTTTAGGGTCACGCTGTGTACCCCTTATTTGACCTATAATTATTTCCTGCGGTAGGGTACACTATTACCCTGTAATATAATATCTGGTCCAATTTAAATATTATGGGTCAATAATAAGGTCTGATATCGCGCCTTGCGTTGGTTAACCATTGAAAGATGTCTTTGAATTTTTAAAGCATTTTAGAACGCTTATTTCTTCATTTTTAGCTTCTCAAAACATTTTATTTCGCATAGGCATACATAGTAAAATTTAGGGTGACGCTGTGTACCCCCTAAATGACCTATAATTATTTCCTGTGGTAGGGTACACTATTACCCTGTAATATAATACGTGGTCCAATTTAAAACTTATAGGTCAATATTAAGGTCCGATACCGTGCCGTTAGTTAACATAGAAAAATGTCTTTGAATTTTTAAAGCATTTTAGAACGCTTATTTCCTCATTTTAAGCTTCTCAGAACACTTTATTTCGCATAGGCATATATAGTAAACTTTAGGGTCACTCTGTGTTCCCCCTAATTGACCTATAATTATTTCATGTGGTAGGGTACACTATAACCCTGTAATATAATACGTGGTCCAATTTAAAAATTATAGGTCAATATTAAGGTCCGATACCGTGCCGTTAGTTAACATAGAAAAGTGTCTTCGTATTTCCTTGTTTTAATGCACTATTTAAAATATACATAGTGTACCCCCAAATTGACCTATAATTATTTCCTGTGGTAGGGTACACTAGTACCCTGTAATATAATACCTGGTCCAATTTAAATATTATGGGTCAATATTAAGGTCTGATATTGCGCCTTGTGTTAGTTAAAAATTGAAAGATGTCTTTGAATTTTTAAAGCATTTTAGAACGCTTATTTCTTCATTTTAAGCATCTCAGAACAGTCTATTTCGCATAGGCATACATAGTAAAATTTAGTGTCACGCTGTGTACCCCCTAAATGACCTATAATTATTTCCTGCGCTAGGGTACACTATTACCCTGTAATATAATACGTGGTCCAATTTAAACATTATAGGTCAATATTAAGGTCCGATACCGTGCCGTTAGTTAACATAGAAAAATGTCTTTGAATTTTTAAAGCATTTTAGAACGCTTATTTCCTCATTTTAAGCTTCTCAGAACACTTTATTTCGCATAGGCATACATAGTAACCTTTAGGGTCACGCTGTGTACCCCCTAATTGACCTATAATTATTTCCTGTGGTAGAGTACACTATAACCCTGAAATATAATACGTGGTCAAATTTAAAAATTATAGGTCAATATTAAGGTCCGATACCGTGCCGTTAGTTAACATAGAAAAGTGTCTTCGAATTTCCTTGTTTTAATGCACTATTTAAAATATACATGGTGTAACCCCTAATTAACCTGTAATTATTTCCTGTTTTAGGGTACACTATTACCCTGTAATATAATACCTGGTCCAATTTAAATATTATGGGTCAATATTAAGGTCTGATATTGCGCCTTGCGTTAGTTAACCATTTAAAGATGTCTTTGAATTTTTAAAGCATTTTAGAACGCTTATTTCTTCATTTTAAGCTTCTCAGAACACTTTATTTCGCATAGGCATACATAGTAAACTTTAGGGTCACGCTGTGTACCCCCTAAGTGACCTATAATTATTTCCCGTGGTAGGGTACACTATTACCCTGTAATATAATACGTGGTCCAATTTAAAACTTATAGGTCAATATTAAGGTCCGATACCGTGTCGTTAGTTAACATAGAAAAATGTCTTTGAATTTTTAAAGCATTTTAGAACGGTTATTTCCTCATTTTAAGCTGCTCAGAACACATTATTTCGCATAGGCATACATAGTAAACTTTAGGGTCACTCTGTGTTCCCCCTAATTGACCTATAAGTATTTCCTGTGGTAGGGTACACCATAACCCTGTAATATAATACGTGGTCCAATTTAAAAATTATAGGTCAATATTAAGGTCCGATACCGTGCCGTTAGTTAACATAGAAAAGTGTTTTCGTATTTCCTTGTTTTAATGCACTATTTAAAATATACATAGTGTACCCCCAAATTGACCTATAATTATTTCCTGTGGTAGGGTACACTATTACCCTGTAATATAATACCTGGTCCAATTTAAATATTATGGGTCAATATTAAGGTCTGATATTGCGCCTTGCGTTAGTTAACCATTGAAAGATGTCTTTGAATTTTTAAAGCATTTTAGAACGCTTATTTCTTCATTTTAAGCATCTCAGAACACTCTATTTCGCATAGGCATACATAGTAAAATTTAGTGTCACGCTGTGTACCACCCCCTAAATGACCTATAATTATTTCCTGTGCTAGGGTACACTATTACCCTGTAATATAATACGTGGTCCAATTTAAAAATTATAGGTCAATATTAAGGTCCCACACCGTGCCGTTAGTTAACATAGAAAAATGTCTTTGAATTTTTAAAGCATTTTAGAACGCTTATTTCCTCATTTTAAGCTTCTCAGATCACTTTATTTCGCATAGGCATACATAGTAAACTTTAGGGTCACGCTGTGTACCCCCTAATTGACATATAAATATTTCCTGTGGTAGGGTACACTATAACCCTGTAATATAATACGTGGTCCAATTTAAAAATTATAGGTCAATATTAAGGTCCGATACCGTGCCGTTAGTTAACACAGAAAAGTGTCTTCGAATTTCCTTGTTTTTATGCACTATTTAAAATATACATAGTGGGCACCCTTATTGATCTATAATTATTTCCCGTGGTAGGGAACAATATTACCCTGTAATATATTACGTGGTCCAATTTAAAAATTATAGGTCAATATTAAGGTCCGATACCGTACCGTTAGTTAACATAGAAAAGTGTCTTCGTATTTCCTTGTTTTAATGCACTATTTAAAATATACATAGTGTACCCCCTAATTGACCTATAATTATTTCCTGTGGTAGGGTACACTATTACCCTGTAATATAATACCTGGTCCAATTTAAATAATATGGGTCAATATTAAGGTCTGATATTGCGCCTTGCGTTAGTTAACCATTGAAAGATGTCTTTGAATTTTTAAAGCATTTTAGAACGCCTATTTCTTCATTTTAAGCTTCTCAGAACACTCTATTTCGCATAGGCATACATAGTAAACTTTGGGGTCACGCTGTGTACCCCCTAATTGACCTATAATTATTTCCTGTGGTAGGGTACACTATTACCCTGTAATATAATACGTGGTCCAATTTAAAAATTATAGGTCAATGTTAAGGTCCGATACCGTGCCGTTAGTTAACATAGAAAAGTGTCTTCGTATTTCCTTGTTTTAATGCACTATTTAAAATATACATAGTGTACCCCCTAATTGACCTATAATTATTTCCTGTGGTAGGGTACACTATTACCCTGTAATATAATACCTGGTCAAATTTAAATATTATGGGTCAATATTAAGGTCTGATATTGCGCCTTACGTTAGTTAACCATTGAAAGATGTCTTTGAATTTTTAAAGCATTTTAGAAAGCTTATTTCTTCATTTTAAGCTTCTCAGAACACTCTATATCGCATAGGCATACATAGTAAAATTTAGGGTCACGCTGTGTACCCCCTAATTGACCTATAATTATTTCCTGTGGTAGGGTACACTATAACCCTGTAATATAATACGTGGTCCAATTTATAAATTATAGGTCAATATTAAGGTCCGATACCGTGCCGTTAGTTAACATAGAAAAATGTCTTTGAATTTTTAAAGCATTTTAGAACGCTTATTTCCTCATTTTAAGCTTCTCAGAACACTTTATTTCGCATAGGCATACATTGTAAACTTTAGGGTCACGCTGTGTACCCCCTAATTGACCTATAATTATTTCCTGTGGTAGGGTACACTATAACCCTGTAATATACTACGTGGTCCAATTTATAAATTATAGGTCAATATTAAGGTCCGATACCGTGCCGTTAGTTAACATAGAAAAGTGTCTTCGAATTTCCTTGTTTTAATGCACTATTTAAAATGTACATAGTGTACCCCCTAATTGACCTATCATTATTTCCTGTGGTAGGGTACACTATTACCCTGTAATATAATACCTGGTCCAATTTAAATAATATGGGTCAATATTAAGGTCTGATACCGTGCCGTTAGTTAACATTGAAAAATGTCTTTGAATTTTTAAAGCATTTTAGAACACTTATTTCCTCATTTTAAGCTTCTCAGATCACTTTATTTCGCATAGGCATACATTGTAAACTTTAGGGTCCCGCTGTGTACCCCCTAATTGACCTATAATTATTTCCTGTGGTAGGGCACACTATAACCCTGTAATATAATACGTGGTCCAATTTAAAAAGTATATGTCAATATTAAGGTCCGATACCGTGCCGTTAGTTAACATAGAAAAGTGTCTTCGTATTTCCTTGTTTTAATGCACTATTTTAAATATACATAGTGTACCCCCTAATTGACCTATAATTATTTCCTGTTGTAGGGTACACTATTACCCTGTAATATAATACCTGGTCCAATTTAAATATTATGGTTCCATATTAAGGTCTGATATCGCGCCTTGCGTTAGTTAACCATTGAAAGATGTCTTTGAATTTTTAAAGCATTTTAGAACGCTTATTTCTTCATTTTAAGCTTCTCAGAACCCCTTATTTCGCATAGGCATACATAGTAAACTTTAGGGTCACGCTGTGTACCCCCTAATTGACCTATAATTATTTTCTGTGGTAGGGTACACTATCACCCTGTGATATAATACGTGGTCCAATTTAAAAATTATAGGTCAATATTAAGGTCCGATACCGTGCCGTTAGTTAACATAGAAAAGTGTGTTCGTTTTTCCTTGTTTTAATGCACTATTTAAAATATACATAGTGTACCCCCTAATTGACCTATAATTATTTCCTGTGGTAGGGTACACTATTACCCTGTAATATAATACCTGGTCCAATTTAAATGATATGGGTCAATATTAAGGTCTGATATTGCGCCTTGCGTTAGTTAACCATTGAAAGATGTCTTTGAATTTTTAAAGCATTTTAGAACGCTTATTTCTTCATTTTAAGCTTCTCAGAACACTCTATATCGCATAGGCATACATAGTAAAATTTAGGGTCACGCTGTGTCCCCCCTAAATGACATATATTAATTTCCTGTGGTAGGGTACACTATTACCCTGTAATATAATACGTGGTCCAATTTAAAAATTATAGGTCAATATTAAGGTCTGACACCGTGCCGTTAGTTAACATTGAAAAATGTCTTTGAATTTTTAAAGCATTTTAGAACGCTTATTTCCTCATTTTAAGCTTCTCAGAACACTTTTTTTCGCATAGGCATACATTGTAAACTTTAGGGTCACGCTGTGTACCCCCTAATTGACCTATAATTATTTCCTGTGGTAGGGCACACTATAACCCTGTATTATAATACGTGGTCCAATTTATAAATTATAGGTCAATATTAAGGTCCGATACCGTGCCGTTAGTAAACATAGAAAAGTGTCTTCGAATTTCCTTGTTTTAATGCACTATTTAAAATATACATAGTGTACCCCCTAATTGACCTATAATTATTTCCTGTGGTAGGGTACACTATTACCCTGTAATATAATACCTGGTCCAATTTAAATAATATGGGTCAATATTAAGGTCTGATATTGCGCCTTGCGTTAGTTAACCATTGAAAGATGTCTTTGAATTTTTAAAGCATTTTAGAACGCCTATTTCTTCATTTTAAGCTTCTCAGAACACTCTATTTCGCATAGGCATACATAGTAAACTTTGGGGTCACGCTGTGTACCCCCTAATTGACCTATAATTATTTCCTGTGGTAGGGTACACTATTACCCTGTAATATAATACGTGGTCCAATTTAAAAATTATAGGTCAATGTTAAGGTCCGATACCGTGCCGTTAGTTAACATAGAAAAGTGTCTTCGTATTTCCTTGTTTTAATGCACTATTTAAAATATACATAGTGTACCCCCTAATTGACCTATAGTTATTTCCTGTGGTAGGGTACACTATTACCCTGTAATATAATACCTGGTCAAATTTAAATATTATGGGTCAATATTAAGGTCTGATATTGCGCCTTGCGTTAGTTAACCATTGAAAGATGTCTTTGAATTTTTAAAGCATTTTAGAACGCTTATTTCTTCATTTTAAGCTTCTCAGAACACTCTATATCGCATAGGCATACATAGTAAAATTTAGGGTCACGCTGTGCACCCCCTAAATGACATATATTTATTTCCTGTGGTAGGGTACACTATTACCCTGTAATATAATACGTGGTCCAATTTAAAAATTATAGGTCAATATTAAGGTCTGACACCGTGCCGTTAGTTAACATAGAAAAATGTCTTTGAATTTTTAAAGCATTTTAGAACGCTTATTTCCTCATTTTAAGCTTCTCAGAACACTTTATTTCGCATAGGCATACATTGTAAACTTTAGGGTCACGCTGTGTACCCCCTAATTGACCTATAATTATTTCCTGTGGTAGGGTACACTATAACCCTGTAATATAATACGTGGTCCAATTTATAAATTATAGGTCAATATTAAGGTCCGATACCGTGCCGTTAGTTAACATAGAAAAGTGTCTTCGAATTTCCTTGTTTTAATGCACTATTTAAAATATACATAGTGTACCCCCTAATTGACCTATCATTATTTCCTGTGGTAGGGTACACTATTACCCTGTAATATAATACCTGGTCCAATTTAAATAATATGGGTCAATATTAAGGTCTGATACCGTGCCGTTAGTTAACATTGAAAAATGTCTTTGAATTTTTAAAGCATTTTAGAACGCTTATTTCCTCATTTTAAGCTTCTCAGAACACTTTATTTCGCATAGGCATACATTGTAAACTTTAGGGTCCCGCTGTGTACCCCCTAATTGACCTATAATTATTTCCTGTGGTAGGGCACACTATAACCCTGTAATATAATACGTGGTCCAATTTAAAAAGTATATGTCAATATTAAGGTCCGATACCGTGCCGTTAGTTAACATAGAAAAGTGTCTTCGTATTTCCTTGTTTTAATGCACTATTTAAAATATACATAGTGTACCCCCTAATTAACCTATAATTATTTCCTGTGGTACGGTACTTTATTACCCTGTAATATAATACCTGGTCCAATTTAAATAATATGGGTCAATATTAAGGTCTGATATTGCGCCTTGCGTTAGTTAACCATTGAAAGATGTCTTTGAATTTTTAAAGCATTTTAGAAAGCTTATTTCTTCATTTTAAGCTTCTCAGAACACTCTATTTCGCATAGGCATACATAGTAAACTTTGGGGTCACGCTGTGTACCCCCTAATTAACCTATAATTATTTCCTGTGGTAGGGTGCACTATTACCCTGTAATATAATACGTGGTCCAATTTAAAAATTTTAGGTCAATATTAAGGTCCGATACCCTACCGTTAGTTAACATAGAAAAGAGTCTTCGTATTTCCTTGTTTTAATGCACTATTTAAAATATACATAGTGAACCCCCTAATTGACCTATAATTATTTCCTGTTGTAGGGTACACTATTACCCTGTAATATAATACCTGGTCCAATTTAAATATTATGGTTCCATATTAAGGTCTGATATCGCGCCTTGCGTTAGTTAACCATTGAAAGATGTCTTTGAATTTTTAAAGCATTATAGAACGCTTATTTCTTCATTTTAAGCTTCTCAGAACCCCTTATTTCGCATAGGCATACATAGTAAACTTTAGGGTCACGCTGTGTACCCCCTAATTGACCTATAATTATTTTCTGTGGTAGGGTACACTATCACCCTGTGATATAATACGTGGTCCAATTTAAAAATTATAGGTCAATATTAAGGTCCGATACCGTGCCGTTAGTTAACATAGAAAAGTGTCTTCGTTTTTCCTTGTTTTAATGCACTATTTAAAATATACATAGTGTACCCCCTAATTGACCTATAATTATTTCCTGTGGTAGGGTACACTATTACCCTGTAATATAATACCTGGTCCAATTTAAATGATATGGGTCAATATTAAGGTCTGATATTGCGCCTTGCGTTAGTTAACCATTGAAAGATGTCTTTGAATTTTTAAAGCATTTTAGAACGCTTATTTCTTCATTTTAAGCTTCTCAGAACACTTTATATCGCATAGGCATACATAGTAAAATTTAGGGTCACGCTGTGTCCCCCCTAAATGACATATATTTATTTCCTGTGGTAGGGTACACTATTACCCTGTAATATAATACGTGGTCCAATTTAAAAATTATAGGTCAATATTAAGGTCTGACACCGTGCCGTTAGTTAACATTGAAAAATGTCTTTGAATTTTTAAAGCATTTTAGAACGCTTATTTCCTCATTGTAAGCTTCTCAGAACACTTTTTTTCGCATAGGCATACATTGTAAACTTTAGGGTCACGCTGTGTACCCCCTAATTGACCTATAATTATTTCCTGTGGTAGGGCACACTATAACCCTGTAATATAATACGTGGTCCAATTTATAAATTATAGGTCAATATTAAGGTCCGATACCGTGCCGTTAGTAAACATAGAAAAGTGTCTTCGAATTTCCTTGTTTTAATGCACTATTTAAAATATACATAGTGTACCCCCTAATTGACCTATAATTATTTCCTGTGGTAGGGTACACTATTACCCTGTAATATAATACCTGGTCCAATTTAAATAATATGGGTCAATATTAAGGTCTGATACCGTGCCGTTAGTTAACATTGAAAAATGTCTTTGAATTTTTAAAGCAATTTAGAACGCTTATTTCCTCATTTTAAGCTTCTCAGAACACTTTATTTCGCATAGGCATACATAGTAAACTTTAGGGTCCCGCTGTGTACCCCCTAATTGACCTATAAGTATTTTCTGTTTTAGGGTACACTATCACCCTGTAATATAATACGTGGAGCAATTTAAAAATTATAGGTCAATATTAAGGTCCGATACCGTGCCGTTAGTTAACATAGAAAAGTGTCTTCGTATTTCCCTGTTTTAATGCACTATTTAAAATATACATAGTGTACCCCCTAATTGACCTATAATTATTTCCTGTGGTAGGGTACACAATTACCCTGTAATATAATACCTGGTCCAATTTAAATATTATGGGTCAATATTAAGGTCTGATATCGCGCCTTGCGTTAGTTAACCATTGAAAGATGTCTTTGAATTTTTAAAGCATTTTAGAACGCTTATTTCTTCATTTTAAGCTTCTCAGAACACGCTATTTCGCATAGGCATACATAGTAAACTTTAGGTTCACGCTGTGTACCCCCTAATCGACCTATAATTATTTCCTGTGGGTACACTATTACCCTGTAATATAATACGTGGTCCAATTTAAAAATTATAGGTCAATATTAAGGTCCGATACCGTGCCGTTAGTTAGCATAGAAAAATGTCTTTGAATTTTTAAAGCATTTTAGAACGTTTATTTCCTCATTTTAAGCTTCTCAGAACACTTTATTTCGCATAGGCATACATAGTAAACTTTAGGGTCACGCTGTGTACCCCCTAATTGACCTATAATTATTTCCTGTGGTAGGGTACACTATTACCCTGTAATATAATTCGTGGTCCAATTTAGAAAATTATAGGTCAATATTAAGGTCCGATACCGTGCCGTTAGTAAACATAGAAAAGTATCTTCGTATTTTCTTGTTTTAATGCACTATTTAAAATATACATAGTGTACCCCCTAATTGACCTATAATTATTTCCTGTTGTAGGGTACACTATTACCCTGTAATATAATACCTGGTCCAATTTAAATATTATGGTTCCATATTAAGGTCTGATATCGCGCCTTGCGTTAGTTAACCATTGAAAGATGTCTTTGAATTTTTAATGCATTTTAGAACGCTTATTTCTTCATTTTAAGCTTCTCAGAACACTCTATTTCGCATAGGCATACATAGTAAACTTTAGGTTCACGCTGTGTACCCCCTAATTGACCTATAATTATTTCCTGTGGTAGGGTACACTATTACCGTGTAATATAATACGTGGAGCAATTTAAAAATTATAGGTCAATATTAAGGTCCGATACCGAGCCGTTAGTTAACATAGAAAAGTGTCTTCGTATTTCCCTGTTTTAATGCACTATTTAAAATATACATAGTGTACCCCCTAATTGACCTATAATTATTTCCTGTGGTAGGGTACACAATTACCCTGTAATATAATACCTGGTCCAATTTAAATATTATGGGTCAATATTAAGGTCTGATATCGCGCCTTGCGTTAGTTAACCATTGAAAGATGTCTTTGAATTTTTAAAGCATTTTAGAACGCTTATTTCTTCATTTTAAGCTTCTCAGAACACTCTATTTCGCATAGGCATACATAGTAAAATTTAGGGTCACGCTGTGTCCCCCCTAAATGACATATATTTATTTCCTGTGGTAGGGTACACTATTACCCTGTAATATAATACGTGGTCCAATTTAAAAATTTTAGGTCAATATTAAGGTCTGACACCGTGCCGTTAGTTAACATAGAAAAATGTCTTTGAATTTTTAAAGCATTTTAGAACGCTTATTTCCTCATTTTAAGCTTCTCAGAACACTTTATTTCGCATAGGCATACATTGTAAACTTTAGGGTCACGCTGTGTACCCCCTAATTGACCTATAATTATTTCCTGTGGTAGGGTACACTATAACCCTGTAATATAATACGTGGTCCAATTTATAAATTATAGGTCAATATTAAGGTCCGATACCGTGCCGTTAGTTAACATAGAAAAGTGTCTTCGAATTTCCTTGTTTTAATGCACTATTTAAAATATACATAGTGTACCCCCTAATTGACCTATAATTATTTCCTGTGGTAGGGTACACTATTACCCTGTAATATAATACCTGGTCCAATTTAAATATTATGGTTCCATATTAAGGTCTGATATCGCGCCTTGCGTTAGTTAACCATTGAAAGATGTCTTTGAATTTTTAAAGCATTATAGAACGCTTATTTCTTCATTTTAAGCTTCTCAGAACCCCTTATTTCGCATAGGCATACATAGTAAACTTTAGGGTCACGCTGTGTACCCCCTAATTGACCTATAATTATTTTCTGTGGTAGGGTACACTATCACCCTGTGATATAATACGTGGTCCAATTTAAAAATTATAGGTCAATATTAAGGTCCGATACCGTGCCGTTAGTTAACATAGAAAAGTGTCTTCGTTTTTCCTTGTTTTAATGCACTATTTAAAATATACATAGTGTACCCCCTAATTGACCTATAATTATTTCCTGTGGTAGGGTACACTATTACCCTGTAATATAATACCTGGTCCAATTTAAATGATATGGGTCAATATTAAGGTCTGATATTGCGCCTTGCGTTAGTTAACCATTGAAAGATGTCTTTGAATTTTTAAAGCATTTTAGAACGCTTATTTCTTCATTTTAAGCTTCTCAGAACACTTTATATCGCATAGGCATACATAGTAAAATTTAGGGTCACGCTGTGTCCCCCCTAAATGACATATATTTATTTCCTGTGGTAGGGTACACTATTACCCTGTAATATAATACGTGGTCCAATTTAAAAATTATAGGTCAATATTAAGGTCTGACACCGTGCCGTTAGTTAACATTGAAAAATGTCTTTGAATTTTTAAAGCATTTTAGAACGCTTATTTCCTCATTGTAAGCTTCTCAGAACACTTTTTTTCGCATAGGCATACATTGTAAACTTTAGGGTCACGCTGTGTACCCCCTAATTGACCTATAATTATTTCCTGTGGTAGGGCACACTATAACCCTGTAATATAATACGTGGTCCAATTTATAAATTATAGGTCAATATTAAGGTCCGATACCGTGCCGTTAGTAAACATAGAAAAGTGTCTTCGAATTTCCTTGTTTTAATGCACTATTTAAAATATACATAGTGTACCCCCTAATTGACCTATAATTATTTCCTGTGGTAGGGTACACTATTACCCTGTAATATAATACCTGGTCCAATTTAAATAATATGGGTCAATATTAAGGTCTGATACCGTGCCGTTAGTTAACATTGAAAAATGTCTTTGAATTTTTAAAGCAATTTAGAACGCTTATTTCCTCATTTTAAGCTTCTCAGAACACTTTATTTCGCATAGGCATACATAGTAAACTTTAGGGTCCCGCTGTGTACCCCCTAATTGACCTATAAGTATTTTCTGTTTTAGGGTACACTATCACCCTGTAATATAATACGTGGAGCAATTTAAAAATTATAGGTCAATATTAAGGTCCGATACCGTGCCGTTAGTTAACATAGAAAAGTGTCTTCGTATTTCCCTGTTTTAATGCACTATTTAAAATATACATAGTGTACCCCCTAATTGACCTATAATTATTTCCTGTTGTAGGGTACACTATTTCCCTGTAATATAATACCTGGTCCAATTTAAATATTATGGTTCCATATTAAGGTCTGATATCGCGCCTTGCGTTAGTTAACCATTGAAAGATGTCTTTGAATTTTTAATGCATTTTAGAACGCTTATTTCTTCATTTTAAGCTTCTCAGAACACTCTATTTCGCATAGGCATACATAGTAAACTTTAGGTTCACGCTGTGTACCCCCTAATTGACCTATAATTATTTCCTGTGGTAGGGTACACTATTACCGTGTAATATAATACGTGGTCTAATTTAAAAATTATAGGTCAATATTAAGGTCCGATACCGTGCCGTTAGTTAACATAGAAAAGTGTCTTCGAATTTCCTTGTTTTAATGCACTATTTAAAATATACATAGTGTACCCCCTAATTGACCTATAATTATTTCCTGCGGTAGGGTACACTATTACCCTGTAATATACTACCTGGTCCAATTTAAATAATATGGGTCAATATTAAGGTCTGATATTGTGCCTTGCGTTAGTTAACCATTGAAAGATGTCTTTGAATTTTTAAAGCATTTTAGAACGCTTATTTCTTCATTTTAAGCTTCTCAGAATCCTCTATTTCGCATAGGCATACATAGTAAACTTTGGGGTCACGCTGTGTACCCCCTAAATGGCCTATAATTATTTCCTGTGGTAGGGTACACTATCACACTGTAATATAATACGTGGTCCAATTTAAAAATTTTAGGTCAATATTAAGGTCCGATACCCTACCGTTAGCTAACATAGAAAAGAGTCTTCGAATTTCCTTGTTTTAATGCACTATTTAAAATATACATAGTGTACCCCCTAATTGACCTATAATTATTTCCTGTTGTAGGGCACACTTTTACCCTGTAATATAATACCTGGTCCAATTTAAATATCATGGTTCCATATTAAGGTCTGATATCGCGCCTTGCGTTAGTTAACCATTGAAAGATGTCTTTGAATTTTTAAAGCATTTTAGAACGCTTATTTCCTCATTTTAAGCTTCTCAGAACACTTTATTTCGCATAGGCATACATAGTAAACTTTAGGGTCACGCTGTGTACCCCCTAATTGACCTATAATTATTTCCTGTGGTAGGGTACACTATTACCCTGTAATATAATTCGTGGTCCAATTTAGAAAATTATAGGTCAATATTAAGGTCCGATACCGTGCCGTTAGTTAACATAGAAAAGTGTCTTCGAATTTCCTTGTTTTAATGCACTATTTAAAATATACATAGTGTACCCCCTAATTGACCTATAATTATTTCCTGCGGTAGGGTACACTATTACCCTGTAATATACTACCTGGTCCAATTTAAAAATATGGGTCAATATTAAGGTCTGATATTGTGCCTTGCGTTAGTTAACCATTGAAAGATGTCTTTGAATTTTTAAAGCATTTTAGAACGCTTATTTCTTCATTTTAAGCTTCTCAGAACCCTCTATTGCGCATAGGCATACATAGTAAACTTTAGGGTCACGCTGTGTACCCCCTAAATGGCCTATAATTATTTCCTGTGGTAGGGTACACTATTACCCTGTAATATAATACGTGGTCCAATTTAAAAATTATAGGTCAATATTAAGGTCCGATACCGTGCCGTTAGTAAACATTGAAAAATGTCTTTGAATTTTTAAAGCATTTTAGAACGCTTATTTCCTCCTTTTAAGCTTCTCAGAACACTTTATTTCGCATAGGCATACATAGTAAACTTTAGGGTCACGCTGTGTACCCCCTAATTGACCTATAATTATTTCCTGTGGTAGGGTACACTATTACCCTGTAATATAATACCTGGTCCAATTTAAATATTATGGGTCAATATTAAGGTCTGATATTGCGCCTTGCGTTAGGTAACCATTGAAAGATGTCTTTGAATTTTTAAAGCATTTTAGAACGCTTATTTCTTCATTTTAAGCTTCTCAGAACACTTTATTTCGCATAGGGTACACTATTACCCTGTAATATAATTCGTGGTCCAATTTAGAAAATTATAGGTCAATATTAAGGTCCGATACCGTGCCGTTAGTTAACATAGAAAAGTATCTTCGTATTTCCTTGTTTTAATGCACTATTTAAAATATACATAGTGTACCCCCTAATTGACCTATAATTATTTCCTGTTGTAGGGTACACTATTACCCTGTAATATAATACCTGGTCCAATTTAAATATTATGGTTCCATATTAAGGTCTGATATCGCGCCTTGCGTTAGTTAACCATTGAAAGATGTCTTTGAATTTTTAAAGCATTTTAGAACGCTTATTTCTTCATTTTAAGCTTCTCAGAACACTCTATTTCGCATAGGCATACATAGTAAACTTTAGGGTCACGCTGTGTACCCCCTAATTGACCTATAATTATTTCCTGTGGTAGGGTACACTATTACCCTGTAATATAATTCGTGGTCCAATTTAGAAAATTATAGGTCAATATTAAGGTCCGATACCGTGCCGTTAGTAAACATAGAAAAGTATCTTCGTATTTCCTTGTTTTAATGCACTATTTAAAATATACATAGTGTACCCCCTAATTGACCTATAATTATTTCCTGTTGTAGGGTACACTATTACCCTGTAATATAATACCTGGTCCAATTTAAATATTATGGTTCCATATTAAGGTCTGATATCGCGCCTTGCGTTAGTTAACCATTGAAAGATGTCTTTGAATTTTTAATGCATTTTAGAACGCTTATTTCTTCATTTTAAGCTTCTCAGAACACTCTATTTCGCATAGGCATACATAGTAAACTTTAGGTTCACGCTGTGTACCCCCTAATTGACCTATAATTATTTCCTGTGGTAGGGTACACTATTACCGTGTAATATAATACGTGGAGCAATTTAAAAATTATAGGTCAATATTAAAGTCCGATACCGTGCCGTTAGTTAACATAGAAAAGTGTCTTCGTATTTCCCTGTTTTAATGCACTATTTAAAATATACATAGTGTACCCCCTAATTGACCTATAATTATTTCCTGTGGTAGGGTACACAATTACCCTGTAATATAATACCTGGTCCAATTTAAATATTATGGGTCAATATTAAGGTCTGATATCGCGCCTTGCGTTAGTTAACCATTGAAAGATGTCTTTGAATTTTTAAAGCATTTTAGAACGCTTATTTCTTCATTTTAAGCTTCTCAGAACACTCTATTTCGCATAGGCATACATAGTAAAATTTAGGGTCACGCTGTGTCCCCCCTAAATGACATATATTTATTTCCTGTGGTAGGGTACACTATTACCCTGTAATATAATACGTGGTCCAATTTAAAAATTTTAGGTCAATATTAAGGTCTGACACCGTGCCGTTAGTTAACATAGAAAAATGTCTTTGAATTTTTAAAGCATTTTAGAACGCTTATTTCCTCATTTTAAGCTTCTCAGAACACTTTATTTCGCATAGGCATACATTGTAAACTTTAGGGTCACGCTGTGTACCCCCTAATTGACCTATAATTATTTCCTGTGGTAGGGTACACTATAACCCTGTAATATAATACGTGGTCCAATTTATAAATTATAGGTCAATATTAAGGTCCGATACCGTGCCGTTAGTTAACATAGAAAAGTGTCTTCGAATTTCCTTGTTTTAATGCACTATTTAAAATATACATAGTGTACCCCCTAATTGACCTATAATTATTTCCTGTGGTAGGGTACACTATTACCCTGTAATATAATACCTGGTCCAATTTAAATATTATGGTTCCATATTAAGGTCTGATATCGCGCCTTGCGTTAGTTAACCATTGAAAGATGTCTTTGAATTTTTAAAGCATTATAGAACGCTTATTTCTTCATTTTAAGCTTCTCAGAACCCCTTATTTCGCATAGGCATACATAGTAAACTTTAGGGTCACGCTGTGTACCCCCTAATTGACCTATAATTATTTTCTGTGGTAGGGTACACTATCACCCTGTGATATAATACGTGGTCCAATTTAAAAATTATAGGTCAATATTAAGGTCCGATACCGTGCCGTTAGTTAACATAGAAAAGTGTCTTCGTTTTTCCTTGTTTTAATGCACTATTTAAAATATACATAGTGTACCCCCTAATTGACCTATAATTATTTCCTGTGGTAGGGTACACTATTACCCTGTAATATAATACCTGGTCCAATTTAAATGATATGGGTCAATATTAAGGTCTGATATTGCGCCTTGCGTTAGTTAACCATTGAAAGATGTCTTTGAATTTTTAAAGCATTTTAGAACGCTTATTTCTTCATTTTAAGCTTCTCAGAACACTTTATATCGCATAGGCATACATAGTAAAATTTAGGGTCACGCTGTGTCCCCCCTAAATGACATATATTTATTTCCTGTGGTAGGGTACACTATTACCCTGTAATATAATACGTGGTCCAATTTAAAAATTATAGGTCAATATTAAGGTCTGACACCGTGCCGTTAGTTAACATTGAAAAATGTCTTTGAATTTTTAAAGCATTTTAGAACGCTTATTTCCTCATTGTAAGCTTCTCAGAACACTTTTTTTCGCATAGGCATACATTGTAAACTTTAGGGTCACGCTGTGTACCCCCTAATTGACCTATAATTATTTCCTGTGGTAGGGCACACTATAACCCTGTAATATAATACGTGGTCCAATTTATAAATTATAGGTCAATATT
Organism: Parasteatoda tepidariorum; assembly: GCF_982258835.1. NCBI lineage: Eukaryota > Metazoa > Arthropoda > Arachnida > Araneae > Theridiidae > Parasteatoda > Parasteatoda tepidariorum. Next base: position 8,282 of record NW_028257418.1, on the reverse strand, counting down.
AAGGTCCGATACCGTGCCGTTAGTAAACATAGAAAAGTGTCTTCGAATTTCCTTGTTTTAATGCACTATTTAAAATATACATAGTGTACCCCCTAATTGACCTATAATTATTTCCTGTGGTAGGGTACACTATTACCCTGTAATATAATACCTGGTCCAATTTAAATAATATGGGTCAATATTAAGGTCTGATACCGTGCCGTTAGTTAACATTGAAAAATGTCTTTGAATTTTTAAAGCAATTTAGAACGCTTATTTCCTCATTTTAAGCTTCTCAGAACACTTTATTTCGCATAGGCATACATAGTAAACTTTAGGGTCCCGCTGTGTACCCCCTAATTGACCTATAAGTATTTTCTGTTTTAGGGTACACTATCACCCTGTAATATAATACGTGGAGCAATTTAAAAATTATAGGTCAATATTAAGGTCCGATACCGTGCCGTTAGTTAACATAGAAAAGTGTCTTCGTATTTCCCTGTTTTAATGCACTATTTAAAATATACATAGTGTACCCCCTAATTGACCTATAATTATTTCCTGTGGTAGGGTACACAATTACCCTGTAATATAATACCTGGTCCAATTTAAATATTATGGGTCAATATTAAGGTCTGATATCGCGCCTTGCGTTAGTTAACCATTGAAAGATGTCTTTGAATTTTTAAAGCATTTTAGAACGCTTATTTCTTCATTTTAAGCTTCTCAGAACACGCTATTTCGCATAGGCATACATAGTAAACTTTAGGTTCACGCTGTGTACCCCCTAATCGACCTATAATTATTTCCTGTGGGTACACTATTACCCTGTAATATAATACGTGGTCTAATTTAAAAATTATAGGTCAATATTAAGGTCCGATACCGTGCCGTTAGTTAGCATAGAAAAATGTCTTTGAATTTTTAAAGCATTTTAGAACGTTTATTTCCTCATTTTAAGCTTCTCAGAACACTTTATTTCGCATAGGCATACATAGTAAACTTTAGGGTCACGCTGTGTACCCCCTAATTGACCTATAATTATTTCCTGTGGTAGGGTACACTATTACCCTGTAATATAATTCGTGGTCCAATTTAGAAAATTATAGGTCAATATTAAGGTCCGATACCGTGCCGTTAGTTAACATAGAAAAGTATCTTCGTATTTCCTTGTTTTAATGCACTATTTAAAATATACATAGTGTACCCCCTAATTGACCTATAATTATTTCCTGTTGTAGGGTACACTATTTCCCTGTAATATAATACCTGGTCCAATTTAAATATTATGGTTCCATATTAAGGTCTGATATCGCGCCTTGCGTTAGTTAACCATTGAAAGATGTCTTTGAATTTTTAATGCATTTTAGAACGCTTATTTCTTCATTTTAAGCTTCTCAGAACACTCTATTTCGCATAGGCATACATAGTAAACTTTAGGTTCACGCTGTGTACCCCCTAATTGACCTATAATTATTTCCTGTGGTAGGGTACACTATTACCGTGTAATATAATACGTGGTCTAATTTAAAAATTATAGGTCAATATTAAGGTCCGATACCGTGCCGTTAGTTAACATAGAAAAGTGTCTTCGAATTTCCTTGTTTTAATGCACTATTTAAAATATACATAGTGTACCCCCTAATTGACCTATAATTATTTCCTGCGGTAGGGTACACTATTACCCTGTAATATACTACCTGGTCCAATTTAAATAATATGGGTCAATATTAAGGTCTGATATTGTGCCTTGCGTTAGTTAACCATTGAAAGATGTCTTTGAATTTTTAAAGCATTTTAGAACGCTTATTTCTTCATTTTAAGCTTCTCAGAATCCTCTATTTCGCATAGGCATACATAGTAAACTTTGGGGTCACGCTGTGTACCCCCTAAATGGCCTATAATTATTTCCTGTGGTAGGGTACACTATCACACTGTAATATAATACGTGGTCCAATTTAAAAATTTTAGGTCAATATTAAGGTCCGATACCCTACCGTTAGCTAACATAGAAAAGAGTCTTCGAATTTCCTTGTTTTAATGCACTATTTAAAATATACATAGTGTACCCCCTAATTGACCTATAATTATTTCCTGTTGTAGGGCACACTTTTACCCTGTAATATAATACCTGGTCCAATTTAAATATTATGGTTCCATATTAAGGTCTGATATCGCGCCTTGCGTTAGTTAACCATTGAAAGATGTCTTTGAATTTTTAAAGCATTTTAGAACGCTTATTTCCTCATTTTAAGCTTCTCAGAACACTTTATTTCGCATAGGCATACATAGTAAACTTTAGGGTCACGCTGTGTACCCCCTAATTGACCTATAATTATTTCCTGTGGTAGGGTACACTATTACCCTGTAATATAATTCGTGGTCCAATTTAGAAAATTATAGGTCAATATTAAGGTCCGATACCGTGCCGTTAGTTAACATAGAAAAGTGTCTTCGAATTTCCTTGTTTTAATGCACTATTTAAAATATACATAGTGTACCCCCTAATTGACCTATAATTATTTCCTGCGGTAGGGTACACTATTACCCTGTAATATACTACCTGGTCCAATTTAAAAATATGGGTCAATATTAAGGTCTGATATTGTGCCTTGCGTTAGTTAACCATTGAAAGATGTCTTTGAATTTTTAAAGCATTTTAGAACGCTTATTTCTTCATTTTAAGCTTCTCAGAACCCTCTATTGCGCATAGGCATACATAGTAAACTTTAGGGTCACGCTGTGTACCCCCTAAATGGCCTATAATTATTTCCTGTGGTAGGGTACACTATTACCCTGTAATATAATACGTGGTCCAATTTAAAAATTATAGGTCAATATTAAGGTCCGATACCGTGCCGTTAGTAAACATTGAAAAATGTCTTTGAATTTTTAAAGCATTTTAGAACGCTTATTTCCTCCTTTTAAGCTTCTCAGAACACTTTATTTCGCATAGGCATACATAGTAAACTTTAGGGTCACGCTGTGTACCCCCTAATTGACCTATAATTATTTCCTGTGGTAGGGTACACTATTACCCTGTAATATAATACCTGGTCCAATTTAAATATTATGGGTCAATATTAAGGTCTGATATTGCGCCTTGCGTTAGGTAACCATTGAAAGATGTCTTTGAATTTTTAAAGCATTTTAGAACGCTTATTTCTTCATTTTAAGCTTCTCAGAACACTTTATTTCGCATAGGGTACACTATTACCCTGTAATATAATTCGTGGTCCAATTTAGAAAATTATAGGTCAATATTAAGGTCCGATACCGTGCCGTTAGTTAACATAGAAAAGTATCTTCGTATTTCCTTGTTTTAATGCACTATTTAAAATATACATAGTGTACCCCCTAATTGACCTATAATTATTTCCTGTTGTAGGGTACACTATTACCCTGTAATATAATACCTGGTCCAATTTAAATATTATGGTTCCATATTAAGGTCTGATATCGCGCCTTGCGTTAGTTAACCATTGAAAGATGTCTTTGAATTTTTAAAGCATTTTAGAACGCTTATTTCTTCATTTTAAGCTTCTCAGAACACTCTATTTCGCAAAGGCATACATAGTAAACTTTTTGTTCACGCTGTGTACCCCCTAATTGACCTATAATTATTTCCTGTGGTAGGGTACACTATTACCCTGTAATATAATACGTGGTCTAATTTAAAAATTATAGGTCAATATTAAGGTCCGATACCGTGCCGTTAGTTAACATAGAAAAGTGTCTTCGAATTTCCTTGTTTTAATGCACTATTTAAAATATACTTAGTGTACCCTCTAATTGACCTATAATTATTTCCTGCTGTAGGGTACACTATTACCCTGTAATATACTACCTGGTCCAATTTAAATAATATGGGTCAATATTAAGGTCTGATATTGCGCCTTGCGTTAGTTAACCATTGAAAGATGTCTTTGAATTTTTAAAGCATTTTAGAACGCTTATTTCTTCATTTTAAGCTTCTCAGAACACTCTATTTCGCATAGGCATACATAGTAAACTTTGGGGTCAAGCTGTGTACCCCCTAAATGGCCTATAATTATTTCCTGTGGTAGGGTACACTATTACCCTGTAATATAATACGTGGTCCAATTTAAAAATTATAGGTCAATATTAAGTTCCGATACCGTGCCGTTAGTTAACATTGAAAAATGTCTTCGTATTTCCTTGTTTTATTGCACTATTTAAAATATACATAGTGTACCCCCTAATTGACCTATAATTATTTCCTGTTGTAGGGTACACTATTACCCTGTAATATAATACCTGGTCCAATTTAAATATTATGGTTCCATATTAAGGTCTGATATCGCGCCTTGCGTTAGTAAACCATTGAAAGATGTCTTTGAATTTTTAAAGCATTTTAGAACGCTTATTTCTTCATTTTAAGCTTCTCAGAACACTCTATTTCGCATAGGCATACATAGTAAACTTTAGGTTCACGCTGTGTACCCCCTAATTGACCTATAATTATTTCCTGTGGTAGGGTACACTATTACCCTGTAATATAATACGTGGTCTAATTTAAAAATTATAGGTCAATATTAAGGTCCGATACCGTGCCGTTAGTTAACATAGAAAAGTGTCTTCGAATTTCCTTGTTTTAATGCACTATTTAAAATATACATAGTGTACCCCCTAATTGACCTATAATTATTTCCTGCGGTAGGGTACACTATTACCCTGTAATATACTACCTGGTCCAATTTAAATAATATGGGTCAATATTAAGGTCTGATATTGCGCCTTGCGTTAGTTAACCATTGAAAGATGTCTTTGAATTTTTAAAGCATTTTAGAACGCTTATTTCTTCATTTTAAGCTTCTCAGAACACTCTATTTCGCATAGGCATACATAGTAAACTTTGGGGTCACGCTGTGTACCCCCTAAATGGCCTATAATTATTTCCTGTGGTAGGGTACACTATTACCCTGTAATATAATACGTGGTCCAATTTAAAAATTATAGGTCAATATTAAGGTCCGATACCGTGCCGTTAGTAAACATTGAAAAATGTTTTTGAATTTTTAAAGCATTTTAGAACGCTTATTTCCTCCTTTTAAGCTTCTCAGAACACTTTAATTCGCTTAGGCATACATAGTAAACTTTAGGGTCACGCTGTGTACCCCCTAATTGACCTATAATTATTTCCAGTGGTAGGGTACACTATTACCCTGTAATATAATACCTGGTCCAATTTAAATATTATGGGTCAATATTAAGGTCTGATATTGCGCCTTGCGTTAGGTAACCATTGAAAGATGTGTTTGAATTTTTAAAGCATTTTAGAACGCTTATTTCTTCATTTTAAGCTTCTCAGAACACTTTATTTCGCATAGGCATACATAGTAAACTTCAGGGTCACGCTGAGTACCCCCTAATTGACCTATAATTATTTTCTGTGGTAGGGTACACTATCACACTGTAATATAATACGTGGTCCAATTTAAAAATTTTAGGTCAATATTAAGGTCCGATACCCTACCGTTAGCTAACATAGAAAAGAGTCTTCGAATTTCCTTGTTTTAATGCACTATTTAAAATATACATAGTGTACCCCCTAATTGACCTATAATTATTTCCTGTTTTAGGGCACACTTTTACCCTGTAATACAATACCTGTTCCAATTTAAATATTATGGTTCCATATTAAGGTCTGATATCGCGCCTTGCGTTAGTTAACCATTGAAAGATGTCTTTGAATTTTTAAAGCATTTTAGAACGCTTATTTCTTAATTTTAAGCTTCTCAGAACACTCTATTTCGCATAGGCATACATAGTAAACTTTAGGGTCACGCTGTGTACCCCCTAAATGACCTATAATTATTTCCTGTGGTAGGGTACACTATTACCCGGAAATATAATACGTGGTCCAATTTAAATATTATAGGTCAATATTAAGGTCCGATACCGTGCCGTTAGTTAACATAGAAAAGTGTCTTCGAATTTCCTTGTTTTAATGCACTATTTAAAATATACATAGTGTACCCCCTAATTGACCTATAATTATTTCCTGTTGTAGGGTACACTATTACCCTGTAATATAATACCTGGTCCAATTTAAATATTATGGTTCTATATTAAGGTCTGATATCACGCCTTGCGTTAGTTAACCATTGAAAGATGTCTTTGAATTTTTAAAGCATTTTAGAACGCTTATTTCTTCATTGTAAGCTTCTCAGAACACTCTATTTCGCATAGGCATACATAGTAAACTTTAGGGTCACGCTGTGTACCCTATAATTATTTCCTGTCTTAGGGTACACTATTACCCTGTAATATAATACGAGGTCCAATTTAAAAAGTATAGGTCAATATTAAGGTCCGATACCGTGCCGTTAGTTAACATAGAAAAGAGTCTTCGTATTTCCTTGTTTTAATGCACTATTTAAAATATACATAGTGTACCCCCTAATTGACCTATAATTATTTCTTGTGGTAGGGTACACTATTACCCTGTAATATAATACCTGGTCCAATTTAAATATTATGGGTCAATATTAAGGTCTGATATTGCGCCTAGCGTTAGTTAACCATTGAAAGATGTCTTTGAATTTTTAAAGCATTTTAGAATGCTTATTTCTTCATTTTAAGCTTCTCAGAACACTCTATTTCGCATAGGCATACATAGTAAACTTTAGGGTCACGCTGTGTACCCCCTAATTGACCTATAATTATTTCCTGTGGTAGGGTACACTATTACCCTGTGATATAATACGTGGTCCATTTTAAAAATTATAGGTCAATATTAAGATCCGATACCGTGCCGTTAGTTAACATAGAAAAGTGTCTTCGTATTTCCTTGTTTTAATGCACTATTTAAAATATACATAGTGTACCCCCTGATTGACCTATAATTATTTCCTGTGGCAGGGTACACTATTACCCTGTAATATAATACCTGGTCCAATTTAAATATTATGGGTCAATATTAAGGTCTGATATTGCGCCTAGTGTTAGTTAACCATAGAAAAATGTCTTTGAATTTTTAAAGCATTTTAGAACGCTTATTTCTTCATTTTAAGCTTCTCAGAACACTTTATTTCGCATAGGCATCCATAGTAAACTTTAGGGTCACTCTGTGTACCCCCTAATTGACCTATAATTATTTCCTGTGGCAGGGTACACTATAACCCTGTAATATAATACGTGGTCCAATTAAAAATTATAGGTCAATATTAAGGTCCGATACCGTGCCGTTAGTTAACATAGAAAAGTGTCTTCGTATTTTCTTGTTTTAATGCACTATTTAAAATATACATAGTGTACCCCCTAATTGACCTATAATTATTTCCTGTTGTAGGGTACACTATTTCCCTGTAATATAATACCTGGTCTAATTGAAATATTATGGTTCCATATTAAGGTCTGATATCGCGCCTTGCGTTAGTTAACCATTGAAAGATGTCTTTGAATTTTTAAAGCATTTTAGAACGCTTATTTCTTCATTTTAAGCTTCTCAGAACACTCTATTTCGCATAGGCATACATAGTAGACTTTAGGGTCACGCTGTGTACCACCTAATTGACCTATAATTATTTCCTGTGGTAAGGTACACTATTACCCTGTAATATAATACATGGTACAATTTAAAAATTATAGGTCAATATTAAGGTCCGATACCGTGCCGTTAGTTAAAATAGAAAAGTGTCTTCGTATTTCCTTGTTTTAATGCACTATTTAAAATATACATAGTGTACCCCCTAAATGACCTATAATTATTTCCTGTGGTAGGGTACACTACTACCCTGTAATATAATACCTGGTCCAATTTAAATATTATGGGTCAATATTAAGGTCTGATATTGCGCCTAGCGTTAGTTAAACATTGAAAGATGTCTTTGAATTTTTAAAGCATTTTAGAACGCTTATTTCTTCATTTTAAGCTTCTCAGAACACTCTATTTCGCAGAGGCATACATAGAGAACTTTAGGGTCACGCTGTGTACTCCCTAATTGACCTATAATTATTTCTTGTGGTAGGGTACACTATTACCCTATAATATAATACGTGGTCCAATTTAAAAATTATAGGTCAATATTAAGGTCCGATACCGGGCCGTTAGTTAACATAGAAAAGTGTCTTCGTATTTCCTTGTTTTAATACACTATTTAAAATATACATAGTGTACCCCCTAATTGACCTATAATTATTTCCTGTGGCAGGGTACACTATTACCCTGTAATATAATACCTGGTCCAATTTAAATATTATGGGTCAATATTAAGGTCTGATATTGCGCCTAGCGTTAGTTAACCATTGAAAGATGTCTTTGAATTTTTAAAGCATTT